>NC_142740.1:3155000-3185000 GCF_051943395.1 Hippocampus bargibanti | reverse complement strand
GAGAGACAGTGAGAGAAAGAGTTAGAGATAGAGTTAGTTAGAGAGAGATTTAGAGAGAGAGTGAGTTAGAAAGAGAGTTAGAGAGAGAGAGTGAGTTAGAAAGAGAGTTAGAGAGTGAGAGAGTGAGTTAGAGAGTTAGAGAGAGATAGTTAGTTAGAGAGTTATAGAAAGAGTGAGAGAGAGTTAGAGTTCGAGAAAGAGTTAGTTAGACAGAGAGAGAGACAGAGAGATAAAGAGAGATAGAGAGTTAGAGTTCGTGAAAGAGTGAGAGTTAGTTAGAGTTGGAGAAAGAGTTCAAGAGTTAGAGAGAGTTAGAGTTGGAGAAAGAGTTCAAGAGTTAGAGAGAGTTAGAGAGAAAGAGAGTGAGTTAAAGAGAGAGAGTTAGAGAGAGATAGAGAGTCAGAGAGTTAGTTAGAGAGTTACAGAAAGAGTGAGAGAGAGTTAGTTAGAGTGAGAGAGAGTTAGTTAGAGTTCGAGAAAGAGTTAGAGTTAGACAGAGAGAGAGACAGAGAGATAAGGAGAGATAGAGATTTAGAGTTCGTGAAAGAGTGAGAGTTAGAGTTGGAGAAAGAGTTCAAGAGTTAGAGAGTAAGAGAGTGAGTTAGAGAGAGAGTTAGAGATAGAGAGTCAGAGAGTTAGAGAGTTACAGAAAGAGTGAGTTAGTTCGAGAGTTACAGAAAGAGTGAGGTAGAGAGTTCGAGAAAGAGTTAGAGTTAGACAGAGAGAGAGTCAGAGATAGAGAGAGATAGAGAGTTAGATAAAGAGTTCGGGAAATAGTGAGAGTTAGTTAGAGTTCGAGAAAGCTTTCGAGAGTTAGTGTTCGAGAGTTAGAGTTAGAGAAAGAAAGAGTTAGAGAAAGAAAGAGTTAGAGAGTTAGAGAGTTAGAGAGAGAGGTAGAGTTAGAGAGAGAGGTAGAGTTAGAGAGAGAGAGAGAGAGAGAGAGAGAGAGAGAGAGAGAGAGAGAGAGAGAGAGAGAGAGAGAGAGAGAGAGAGAGAGAGAGAGAGAGAGAGAGAGAGAGAGAGAGAGAGAGAGAGAGAGAGAGAGAGAGAGAGAGAGAGAGAGAGAGAGAGAGAGAGAGAGAGCGAGCAATGTACTCGGGTCGAGAGAATTATGCTTGCAAAATAAGAACTTTACCTGACGATGAGCAACGAGGAGACGGTCCGATTGTGGATCGGCGTGAATTTGACGTTGAAAGATTTGACCTCCCCAGGCATCAAGACCAGGTTGTACACAAAGGGTCTGCTCGATCCCTCCGTAAACCCCATGACGCTCTTCGCCGCCGCGGACTGCCGAGCAGACAAAAAAAAAAAAAAAACGTCCGTTGAGAGAAACCGCGTCAAGACGAATCTTCTAAAGCACTCACCTGGTTTCTCTGCACTTGGAATTCCATGGTGTGCAGGTCAATGTTGATGCAGGATAGATTGTCGGGTTGCCATCTGACAAATACAAATGAAGCCAAACACCGTAAACGGAAAAAAAAAAAAAAAAAAAAAAAAAAAAAAAAAAAAAAAAAAAAAAAAAAAAAAAAAAAAAAAAAAAAAAAAAAAAAAAAAAAAAAAAAAAAAAAAAAAAAAAAAAAAAAAAAAAAAAAAAAAAAAAAAAAAAAAAAAAAAAAAAAAAAAAAAAAAAAAAAAAAAAAAAAAAAAAAAAAAAAAAAAAAAAAAAAAAAAAAAAAAAAAAAAAAAAAAAAAAAAAAAAAAAAAAAAAAAAAAAAAAAAAAAAAAAAAAAAAAAAAAAAAAAAAAAAAAAAAAAAAAAAAAAAAAAAAAAAAAAAAAAAAAAAAAAAAAAAAAAAAAAAAAAAAAAAAAAAAAAAAAAAAAAAAAAAAAAAAAAAAAAAAAAAAAAAAAAAAAAAAAAAAAAAAAAAAAAAAAAAAAAAAAAAAAAAAAAAAAAAAAAAAAAAAAAAAAAAAAAAAAAAAAAAAAAAAAAAAAAAAAAAAAAAAAAAAAAAAAAAAAAAAAAAAAAAAAAAAAAAAAAAAAAAAAAAAAAAAAAAAAAAAAAAAAAAAAAAAAAAAAAAAAAAAAAAAAAAAAAAAAAAAAAAAAAAAAAAAAAAAAAAAAAAAAAAAAAAAAAAAAAAAAAAAAAAAAAAAAAAAAAAAAAAAAAAAAAAAAAAAAAAAAAAAAAAAAAAAAAAAAAAAAAAAAAAAAAAAAAAAAAAAAAAAAAAAAAAAAAAAAAAAAAAAAAAAAAAAAAAAAAAAAAAAAAAAAAAAAAAAAAAAAAAAAAAAAAAAAAAAAAAAAAAAAAAAAAAAAAAAAAAAAAAAAAAAAAAAAAAAAAAAAAAAAAAAAAAAAAAAAAAAAAAAAAAAAAAAAAAAAAAAAAAAAAAAAAAAAAAAAAAAAAAAAAAAAAAAAAAAAAAAAAAAAAAAAAAAAAAAAAAAAAAAAAAAAAAAAAAAAAAAAAAAAAAAAAAAAAAAAAAAAAAAAAAAAAAAAAAAAAAAAAAAAAAAAAAAAAAAAAAAAAAAAAAAAAAAAAAAAAAAAAAAAAAAAAAAAAAAAAAAAAAAAAAAAAAAAAAAAAAAAAAAAAAAAAAAAAAAAAAAAAAAAAAAAAAAAAAAAAAAAAAAAAAAAAAAAAAAAAAAAAAAAAAAAAAAAAAAAAAAAAAAAAAAAAAAAAAAAAAAAAAAAAAAAAAAAAAAAAAAAAAAAAAAAAAAAAAAAAAAAAAAAAAAAAAAAAAAAAAAAAAAAAAAAAAAAAAAAAAAAAAAAAAAAAAAAAAAAAAAAAAAAAAAAAAAAAAAAAAAAAAAAAAAAAAAAAAAAAAAAAAAAAAAAAAAAAAAAAAAAAAAAAAAAAAAAAAAAAAAAAAAAAAAAAAAAAAAAAAAAAAAAAAAAAAAAAAAAAAAAAAAAAAAAAAAAAAAAAAAAAAAAAAAAAAAAAAAAAAAAAAAAAAAAAAAAAAAAAAAAAAAAAAAAAAAAAAAAAAAAAAAAAAAAAAAAAAAAAAAAAAAAAAAAAAAAAAAAAAAAAAAAAAAAAAAAAAAAAAAAAGAAAAAAAAAAAAAAAAAAAAAAAAAAAAAAAAAAAAAAAAAAAAAAAAAAAAAAAAAAAAAAAAAAAAAAAAAAAAAAAAAAAAAAAAAAAAAAAAAAAAAAAAAAAAAAAAAAAAAAAAAAAAAAAAAAAAAAAAAAAAAAAAAAAAAAAAAAAAAAAAAAAAAAAAAAAAAAAAAAAAAAAAAAAAAAAAAAAAAAAAAAAAAAAAAAAAAAAAAAAAAAAAAAAAAAAAAAAAAAAAAAAAAAAAAAAAAAAAAAAAAAAAAAAAAAAAAAAAAAAAAAAAAAAAAAAAAAAAAAAAAAAAAAAAAAAAAAAAAAAAAAAAAAAAAAAAAAAAAAAAAAAAAAAAAAAAAAAAAAAAAAAAAAAAAAAAAAAAAAAAAAAAAAAAAAAAAAAAAAAAAAAAAAAAAAAAAAAAAAAAAAAAAAAAAAAAAAAAAAAAAAAAAAAAAAAAAAAAAAAAAAAAAAAAAAAAAAAAAAAAAAAAAAAAAAAAAAAAAAAAAGAAAAAAAAAAAAAAAAAAAAAAAAAAAAAAAAAAAAAAAAAAAAAAAAAAAAAAAAAAAAAAAAAAAGAAAAAAAAAAAATACAGTGATACCTTGGCTTACTAACTTAATTGGTTCCCAGAAAGTGTGTGTAAGGCGAAAAGTGTGTATTCCAAACATTAATTTCCCATAGGAAACCATTAAAATGAGAATAATCCGTTCCCAAATCCCCATAAAACATAATTTTCAACTAAATAAAGCCTTAAAACTACACACAATACACCTTATTTTATGTATAATAAATGTGATATGGTATTGCAATTAAAAAGATAAACTGTATAAACGTACTGTACCGGAAATAAAGTAATTTTATTGACCTTTGTGATGGTCGATGGCTTGATGGAATGGATAGAAAGTGTCTCAAGGAGCTTTGGGTTGTACATCTTAGAAGTTGTGATATTGCAACAGCAACAGATGCAGGGGTGTCAAAGTCATTTTTTACCGCGGGCCACATTGTAGTTATGGTTTCCTCTCGAGGGCCGTTATGAATTTGGGGAACCCATTAGAATGTTTAAATCCCTTCAAATATTACATATCGAGCACACAGCAAATTAATGAATAACTCGTTTTCAAATCTGAAGTCAAGAATAATGACTTTTATTGTGGTTGACATCCAAAAATATGAAATTTTGGCTCAGATTTTAGCAATCATCATGGAATTTAACAAGTTTGATTTGCTTTCGCGGGCCGAAAAAAATGATTTGGCGGGCCGGATTTGGCCCGCGGGCCTTGACTTTGACACCTGTGCCCTAGAAACTTCATTAATAGCTGGTTCCCTTGCTTGTATGTTCTCTTCAAATTGTACAGATGGGTTGTGCGGGTTATTTGCCGAACCTGATTGATGGGATATTTTAACCTTGCAGTCTACACTCTGCCTTTGAACTATCAATAAAGTTGAAACAAGTCCAATTTTCATTGTGTTTTCACTTTTGTTTTTTTTTTTTTCATTTTTTTGTTTCAAGCTGTCCTTTCCCTTTCATGTGTGTGTTTCTGTAACCCCCCCCCCTACTCTACCACGGATCTTAACCAATCACGTGCAGCTTTATCCGAAGACTGGGGGCGGGGAATAGAGGGAGAAAAAAAGCTAGCTGCCAGTTCAGGAGCTCCAAGAACCAGCTCGTTCACGAATGACACATCACTGATTGTGGCGCTCCGTGTGTTTCCCGAAAAATAGTTCGTATGCCAAGATTATATTTTCGTGAATTTAACGTTTGTGAAGCAAAAAGTTCATTAGCTAAATCGTTGGTAAACCAAGGTATTACTGTATATATAAATATAGCGATTGAAAGGGTAAAGCCGACCGACCTTGGATTTACGCCTGGGCTCCATTTCATCCTTGTTGTGGCGCAATCGCTTGTAGTAGAAGCGAATGTCTTGGGTCAGCGAGCGAATCTGCTCCAGCCTCACTTTTTGCGAAAACGAGCTGCGGATGCTGAAAATTTGGTGCACAACTTTTCCCTACGACAGGGCCAACAAAACACAATGAGTACTGGTGTAACGCACTGCAAAACATGATTTATTATTATTTGTATTTTTTTTTCTTAAATGGCATAATTTTTTTTCACAACCAATATGCTCTACAAAAGATGCTCATGTTGAATTATTTTTATTATTAACTTATTCAGTGGTGCCCTTGCCGAATTTCTTCAGGTTTTGGTGGGGGTGCCGATAAAGTGCTGGTCAGTCCTCTGGCAATGGTTTTCTCCTCCACGAGGGGGCAGCATTTGCCTTTTGTCCATATCTTTTAAGGTGTCGGACGTTTCGCTTCTTATCCAAGAGGTTTCGTCAGTGAACTATTTTCTTTTTTTGCTGGTAGTTTTGGCCCTATATATAACCCTACTGTCCAGTCGTGGGGGTGCCAGACTCTGCTATGATTGGTCCCTGAGGGGAGTAGAGGATTACTCCCTGCGGCTACACTATTGTCCTGACTGATTACTTTTATTGTCCAGCCTGAGTATGGGGTCTACGACTGGCCTGATTGCCCCATTTGCTCTGGTATCACCTCATCAGCATAACTAAGCCTATGTTGCCTAAGAGGTCTGTTGTACGAACGATCCAAATTGAGCCTCAGCCCACCATGGCGATTTAGTGAAGCATTTCATTGTTTCGGTTGGCTGAAGAAACATTTTCATCGATGGACCACTCCTGTACGACTGAGTTTACAGACGTTTTGTGGTTTCTATTTTCAAATACTTTGAAAAATATTTTTTATACTTTGCATTAAAAACAACTTACAAGTGCAAACGTAAAAGCTGTTTTACTTACAGGAAATGAATGAGGCAGGATGAGGTGATTGGGGGAGCTGGTTAACGTGCCCACCGCGATAAGCGCTTTCACCGGGATGGTTAATATCTAAGGGGAGAAAACAAAAATATGCGGGTGAGTTGACATGGCGTCGCAGAGAAGTGGGTGTTTTTGGGATGCCTTACCTCGTAATCTGTGGTGATATGCACGGCTCCGTCATACGTGCCCTCCAGTGCATTCGCCACCAGCGTCACGCGGAAGGCAGCGTAAAAGCCCGGTGCTATAATGACCTTGAGAGCAGAAATAGTGAGACATGAACAGGCAAATTTGTGTACATGTTTTAAATATAAATACATAAGCAAACGCATAGTCACCCCACCTCGCTGACATCACATTTATACAAAATGTGTGTGTATATATATATATATATATATATATATATACCTCAACTAACCTCAACTAACAAACCTCAACTAACAAACACCTCAACTTACAAACTTTTTGTCTTACAAATGTCAAATTTATGAAAACTAAACCTTATAATAAGCACTATTTTCATAATACACACCTATCACGGCTGGCAGAGTGATCTTCGGCGGAAGCACACGACCGAACAGCATCAGAGGTTACGTTACCAACAGTCCTTATGGAAGGTGACTCTCCTTCCATAAGCCATCAACGACCATCAAAAAGGTAAATCAAACTTTATTTTACAGCACAGTTTATTTCTTTAATTACAGTCGTCATGTAATGTGCCTCTCTTTCCAAACAGCAATTCCCTTTTACCTTTGACCTCCAACACCATTCCATCAAGCCATAAATGACCATCACAAATGTAAATAAAGTGACTTTATGATACAATGCAGTGTATTTCTTTCATTACAATACAATAGCACATTTATTATACATAGAATAAGGTATGTTGTGTGTAGTTTTAAGGCTTATTTAGTTGAAAAGTAAATTTTATGGAAACCCGGGAACGGATTATTCCCATTTTAATGGTTTCCTATGGGATTTTTTTTTTTGAGATACACACTTTTGGCCTTAGACACTCTGTCTGGGAACCAATTAAGTTCGTAAGTTGAGGTCTCACTGTATATATATATATATTTTTTTTTTCTTTATATATATATTTATATATATTTTTCAACAGTAGCCAAAATGGAACTGTATAGTGCCACTTAGCAGTTTTTTTTTTTTTTTTGACGACGATACTAGTGCAGCGTGTTCTACCGGAAACAAATTCCTTGTGTGTTCTACATACTTGGCAAAAAAGATTATTCTGATTCTGATATTTTTATACACACACACACACACACACACACACACACGGCTTACGAACTTAAGACATCGGGGGATATTGCCTTTGGAACACTTACTGTTTTGTGATGAGACGCAGAAACATTCTGCAGGTCCCGCAAGCGACTGGCTGCCATTGTTGCGTTTCCTTTCTCGGCCTTGAGCAGCTCCATTGAGAGGCTGTCACCTGTCACCTGCCAGGACTTTATCTCCAACTATGGGAGTTTCAAAAGTCAGACTTTGTTCATAAATTTATGATGACCGTTTGGAGTTGAGTTACTCGTAGTCCATTTTCATCCGACAAAAAAAGCACTTTTAAGATGGCGACATGCATTCAACGGAAATAGCCGATAGTTTTTTTTACCTCTATGGGGTTGCTGTTGAGCACCACAAATATGATGCTGCTGGTATCTGTGGCGCTGCGGATGCCAAAGTCTAGCATTTTATTCTTCAGGCTGGGTGGCAGCACAAGAGGCTGGGGGGGAAAGGGGGAGTGGCATGAAAAAAACATTACTGTACATCACTTTTGTTTGATCACTTCAATGAATTTGGGGTCAGTAGAGGGCACTGTGTTAGCTAATTAGCCGTTACATGCTAATAGTAAGGCTTCAATTTCAATCATACGCAATGAAATTCAACAGTCATCCCAGCAGTTATCCCAAATTAAATGTTTTTTTCTTCTACAAGGAAAAGAGGTAAACACACAGGTCGAAAAAGATTTGCAGTGGCGTTCAAGGTGTACCTCCAGGAAGCCCGTGTAGGCCCTGATAGGCAGGTGAAACTTTGACGCGTTGGTGATGAGCAGGATGTTGCTGTCGACGTGGATGGACGGCCGAACCGGTTGGAAGAGTAGCGAGAAGATGTAGCGCGACTCGTGTGCGGGGACCAGGATGGGGGAGGTGAAGTTTTGTACCTGTTCAAGTGACAGAAAAGGCAAGTTGGAAGTGGTTTCTGATGGAACATTTCAAACTTTGGGGTTCAATTTGTGCCGATAAAGCGCTCGCCAGACCTCTGGCAATGTTTTTTCCCTTCCACGAGGGGGCAGCATTTGCATTTTGTGCATGTTAGCGCTTTGTTACAGATTCATTTGTTGTTAAAGCGCTATATAAATCAATCTGTATTTATTGTATTGTATTTTCTTCAGCTGCACCCATTTCACGCTCAGATAACTCCAGACCCATATAATTTAGGAATCAACTTTTTTTCTGATGAAAGAAGAGAGTCTAAGGTTTCTGACGCTGCGTTGAATGTTAATGTCGTCCTAAAACTCAATATTCTGTGGGTCCTGCAATTTGAGTGAAAATGACAAAAACCCTGGCACTGGAGTCGTTTTGAAAGGTGCTCATAAATTGAATGTATTATTATTCATTATTTCTGCACATCTTCTGGCAGGGACTGAGTGGCATTGAATGTTTATGTACCATATTACCAGTACAAATCATAAATCAATATGTATTTGTATGGTATTTTGTACAGCTGCCCCCATTTCAAGCTCAGATAACTCCAGACCCATATAATTTAGGAATCAACTTTGTTTCTGATAAAAGAAGAGAGTCTAAGGTGTCTTACACTGTCTTGAATGTTTATGTAGTCCTAAAACTCAATATCCTGTGGGTCCTACAATTTCAGTGAGAATGACAAAAACCCTGGCACTGCAGTAGTTTTGAAAGGCACTTGTAAATTGAATGTATTATTATTATTTTTGCACAATTGAATGTATTATTATTATTTTTGCACATAGTCTCACAGTGAATGAGTTGCATTGAATGTTTATGTACCATATTACCAGTCTACCAGTATAAGGCGCACCCGATGAATAGTGTATTTTCACAATTTTTTCATATACAGTAAAGTCTCGTTATATCGATATCGGTTATATCGATAGTACTGCTTATTACGATACTATTTCTATGAACGCAAGGAGAAAATTACATGCGCGCAGGGTCGGATATATCGATAGTTCCGGTTATATCGATATTTTTTCGGACTCCCTTGAATATCGATATAACGAGACCTTACTGTATAAGGCGCACTGGACTATAAGGCGCACCTTTAATGAATGATTCCCCCCTCCCCCCAAATATAATACAGGTAACATCCGACCTAAGGCCGAGTTCCGTTCCGACCAAACGGTCGTAAGTCAAAATGGTCTTAAGTTGAAATCCATTCAAAATGTTGAATAGAGACTCGGAGGCTAAATGACTCGCAAACTCCCCCTCTTAAAATGCTAAAAATAGGGTCTGGAGGTTTGTGGTCTTAAGTGCAGCTGGTCGTAGGTCGAGCCGGTCTTAAGTTGGATGTTAGCTGTATATAAATATATTAAAGCTTTCCAAATATAAGGCACAACCCATGAAAAGGCGCTATAGTAGAAGCTGGGGTTATGCAGTATTTCTTCTACAAGGGGAAATTGAATCGTAGCTACTGACAGTAGTTGCGAGACCTGTTGTGGCTCAATATCACTTCACATATCATCACATGTCATCTTTTGAAGATAATAAAGGCTTTTGGGTGCGCCTTATACACCGGCAAATAGTTTCAGGACTACCATATTTTTCTGTGTATACCATATACTCTGTGGGTCCTGCAATGTGAGTGAAAATGACAATAATCCTGGCAGTGGAGTGAAGACATACAGTAAAGTCTCGTTCAATCGATATTCAAGGGAGTCCGAAAAAATATCGATATAACCGGGACTATCGATATATCCGACCCTGTTTGCATGTAATTTTCTCCGTGCGTGCATAGAAATAGTATCGATATAACCGGGACTATCGATATATCCGATATCGATATAACGAGACTTTACTGTATTTGTACATCTTGCTATGGGTCAAATTGACCAAGGAAAATTGTCGCTATTCTTGAGAAATGATTCACCAAAGAGTGTTCGGGTACTCACGCTGAACGTGGTTTTGGCCTCTTCGGGTAGCGACACGTTGTGTATCCGTATGGCAAAGTTGAAGGCGTTTGTGAGGAATATGGGCCGGTCAACTGGGTCTACTGGGCTGTCGCGAATGTGGAACAACGTCGCCGTGTGGTCAAAGCCCAGGTAGCTGGATAAGGGGAGACAAAGTACAGTGATGCCTCGGTTTACGAACCCCTTGGCTTACGAACTTTTCGGTTTATGAATGTTAAATTTATGAACATTTAACCTTGGCATACAAACTATTTTTCGTGATACACACGGAACTGCCACAATGAGTGATGTGTCGTTCGCGAAAGAGCCCGTTTTCCTCAGAAGGAAATGGCAGCAGATTGTTTTTGTCCTCTATTCCCCGCCCCCAGTCTTCGATTAAAGCCACGTGATTGGTCAATAACGCAGCAGTGGGGGGGGGGGGTTTTACAGACAGAGAGAGAGTCAGGTCGTTCTCCAAAAAAGAAGATGGCAGTGGACTTTTTTGTCCTCTATTCTCCGTCCCCAGTCTTTGGTTAAAGCCATGTGATTGGTCAAGAACGCAGCAGTGAGTGGGGGGGGGGGGGGGTGAAACAGGCAGACGACAGAGAAAGTTGTAAAATGGATAGAAAACAGTTACATTTGGACTCGTTTCAACTTGGATAGTTCACTCAGGCTGCACAAAGAACCCGCACAAGCCATCTATCTGTACACTTGATGCAAAAAGCTATCAACCCAGCTAAACAGATCACAATTGATGAACAAGGTCGAATTATCGCAGCGAAAGCACCGACAAGGGATCATTACTCAAGATGGTGAAAGAAGAAGGCTACGTTCCTCATCAAGTCTTTAATGCTGATGAAATCGGCCACTCCATTCCATCAAGCCATCAACGACCATCACAAAGGTAAATAAACCTACTTTATTATATACAGTTTATTTCTTTAATTATAATACCATAGCACATTTATTATACATAAAATAAGGTATATTTTGTGTAGTTTTAAGGCTTAGAAAATTAGAAAGTAGAAAATAATGTTTTATGGGGACCTGGGAACTGATTATTCTCATTTTAATGGTTTCCTATGGGAAATTATTTTTTGGGATACACATTATTCGCCTTACACACTCTGTCTGGGAACCAATTAAGTTTGTAAGCCCACTGTAATATGACGACCACAAAGCATATTTGTCTTTTGACAGGCAAAATTTATTTACCCTTCTAAAACGTCTGCCTGGTAGGGGATTTCCAGCTTGGCGTAACTTTTTTCCTTTGCTTTCACTGTGATTTTACCAAAGAATTGATATGGTCTCCTGGCCTTGGAGGCTGCGGTGAGAAAGAGAAAGTCGTGAGAGTCAGTTGCACAAAAAAAAATAATAATTAAATGTCCATAAAATGGGTGCAAAATATAACATTAAGTGATTATTTTAAAAACGTTGAAGTTATAGTCTAAAGTCAAAATTAACCATTCACTGCCATTCATGAATTTTTCGGGAATTGAAAATATGACAGAGCGCCATTCCCGAATTTGTTCGGGTTTTGTTTTTTTTTTCCTGCTAGGCCCTAGCATTGCTAGGGTGCCGATAAAGCGCCGGCCAGACCTCTGGCAATGTTTTTTTTTTTCTTTTCCACAAAAAGGGCAGCCTTGTGCCCATGTTGTGTCCATGTTACCGCGTTGTTACAGCTTCAGCTGTTGTTAGAGCGCTATTTTGCATTGTATTTTGGACAGCCGCCCTCATTTCAAGCTCATATAACTCCAGACCCATATAAGTTAGGAATTACAGTAAAGTCTCGTTATATCGATATTCAAGGGAGTCCGAAAAAATATCGATATAACCGGGACTATCGATATATCCGACCCTGTTTGCATGTAATTTTCTCAGTGCGTGCATAGAAATAGTATCGATATAACTGTGACTATCGATATATCCGATATCGATATAACGAGACTTTACTGTAACTCTTTTTTTCTATTGAAAGAAGAGTCCAAGGTTTCTTACGCTGCATTGAATATTTATTTAGTCCTAAAACTCACCATTCTGTGGGTCCTGGAATTTCAGTGAAAATGACAAAAACCCCGGCACTGAATTGCACACATTATTGCACATGACGGCAGTGAATGAGTTAATATTACATACCAGGATTTTTTTTTGAAAATTGAACAATGGGAAGCAGAGAAGTTTTTTTTCTTTGGTGTTTTTCAAAGAAGGGCGCATGAGAAGTGAGATGGGGTACCCGAATATGATGATAAACTTACCATCGAAGGTAATAGTAGCTACTTTGGTATATCTGCTATCTCCCGCTTTGAGCGTGATGGCTTTAAAATCTATCGCGATGGCATCATTGGGCGGCGTCGTACGGATGCTCTGCGTTTTAAGAGAAAAAGATGAGGCGGTTTAGCTAAACATATACATGTGTGTTTTTTTTTTTAAAACAAATAAAAAAAGTAACCTACTGTAACGGGAACATCTTTTGTTCCCGAATTAAAAAGGTACAAAGCCATCTGTTTTGGTCGATCTGGAAAAAAAAAAAAAGTTGCTTGAGTGCATGAGGAAACAAATACAATGCATGTGACGTTAACAATCGCGTACCTTGAGAGCGTAACGTGCCGAAATGGAGCATTTCTGTGGAGGAGTAAATACCTGGTGCTGCACAGAAAAAGTGAAAAATGAGAGATGGAGGCACGCATGAGAGAAATAAAATAAAATAAAATAAATAAATACAGATAAATACATACACACAAATAAATGGATATATAAATACATGCAAATGAATAGATAAATCAACATGAATAAATAAATGGATGGCTAAATAAAAAAATAAAAAATAAAATAAAAAAGTAGATACAAATAAATAAACACATACAATTAAATGGAATAACAACTAAACACAAATAAATAAATCGTTAAATAAATAAAGACAAATAAATAGATTAATAAACAAATAAATGGATGGATGAATAAAGAAATAATAAAAATAATAAATACATACATAAACAAATAAACACAGGTAAACAAATACATATATACAAATAAATGGATAAATAAAGAAACACAAATAAATGGATACATAAATACAAATAAATAAATAAACATATGTAAATGAATACATAAATGGATGGCTAGATAAATCAATAAAAATTTAAATACAAATAAGTAAATAAATACATACATACATACATACATACATACGCACGCACACACACAAATGCATGAACAAATAAACAAATAAATAAATGGCTAAATAAATAAACACAAATAAATAAATGGATGGATAAATACATAAACTAAAATACATAAAATAAATAACTGTGTAAATACATAAATAAGCAAACAAAAATAAATATAGACAAATAAATATATACAGATAAATAAATTTATAAGTAAACAAATAAATAGATAAATAAATAAATAAAAATACATGGATGGCAAGATAAATGAATACAAAGAAATAAATACAAATAAGTAAATACGAATAAATACATACATACACATAAATGGCTAAACAAATAAACACAAACAAATAAATAATAAATACATGAATAAATACATAAACAAACAACTAAATAAATAAGATGGCACACCTGATGTAACCTCCACCTCGACGGGCAAGATGACATTGTCATCGTGTGGCGCGTTGGTTTTGATTCGGATGAAAGCCGTGTGGTTATCCTCATCTCTGGAAGAAAAGCTGGCTCTCATCACGCCCTTTGTCTCAAAGGGTGCGATTTCCTTGGGGGTCAAAAAAATAAAGACGCGTTAACCCTGACCCCCTTTTTTTAAATTACTTTTTTTTTTAATGAAATGAATTATTATTATGAATTTATTGGTCATCGCTTTGAGCATAATGTGAAAATATCTGATACAAAACGTGCAAATCACACACCCATAATTTCCCAGTGCCTCCCTGCTGACCCGTGGGAAGCTCTAGATGTAGATCCCCTCCACTGGAATATATCTCCACCACCTTCAGTCAGCCAACACAAACACAAAGCCATTTTTCTTAATAACAGTATCTTGAATCCATCATGAATCATTTAAAACACAGGTGTCAAAGTGAAGGCCCGCGGGCCAAATCCGGCCCGCCACATCATTTTTTTCGGCCCGCGAAAGCAAATCAAACTTGTTAAATTCCATGAAGATTGCTAAAATCTGAGCCAAAATTTCATATTTTTGGATGTCAACCACAATAAAAGTCATTATTCTTGACTTCAGATTTGAAAACGAGTTATTCATTAATTTGCTGTGTGCTCTATATGTAATATTTGAAGGGATTTAAACATTCTAATGGCTTCCCCAAATTCATAACGGCCCTCGAGAGTAAACCATAAAGACAATGTGGCCTGCGGCAAAAAATGACTTTTGACACCCCTGATTTAAAAGAAATGTGATGTTACCTGAAGTGGTTCGCTGTAGGGGTTATGGATGTTTATTAGCGGCGAAAAGCTGCTGTTTACCGGAACTCGAGCCCCGACGAAGGGACGTAGCCGGTATGGGTTTGGGATCCCTACCCCAAAAACCTTCAAAGATGGATCGGGCGGGAAGAAATTGTAAAAACAACGACAAAATCCACGGGACTTTACGTGTATCCGTTACCTGGTACGTAAACACTCCGTGATGTGATGTATTAATAAATAAAGTGTTTTCTACATTCCCGACGACTCGCGCGAGGAACACGACATCAAACGACGTGTTTCCCCCTGGCGGGATTATCTACGGAGGGAGGACACAAAATGACAGATTGATGTAAAAGGTATACAGCATAGGTGGTCAAAGGTTAGGCCCGGGGGCCAGATCCGGCCCGTCATGACACTTTTTGCAGCCTGTGTAAGCAAATGGTGATCACTGTGAAAAACCTGTACCCAAATGTTAAATTGATACGTGAATTAAATAACGTTGACATGTTGATCGACTCGTTTTACTTATCTCAATCAGGACACCGGGTACTAAAACGGGACGCTGTATTTGTACTTTACCCTGAACTTTCCATAATCCCGTAAATAGTATTATCTTTCGGGATTGCTCCTTTTCTGCACCATCGTGTGCGAGTTGCCTTTCGCCATTGGCGTAGTATGCAAGACGGGTTTCCCCTTGACCACCTACTTGTCTTTTTTTGGTATTCTTTATTTTTGATTATTCCCCTGGTCCTCTTTTTGGGACCAGTGCTTTATGTTGTGTCTTCATAAATCATCTTGGACGGACCTCTCTCTCTGTCGCTTACTTGGAGATCCGGACATTAAATTTCATTCCGGCGAATCGGCTGCTCTCTGCCTCGTTCGGAATGTGACAGATCTAAACAAGAAGGACCATCTCGAGTCTTTATTCTATCAAATGCAAACCACGTAGAGAGGCAGACGTAGAATAGAAAAAAAAATAAAAAAACGTCTGGTGGTCGTGGTCGTAAGTACGGGTGGTCGTAACTCGCGCCGGTCGTAAATTGGATGTTACCTGTATAAGGCACACCACATTATAAGGCGCTACAGTAGAGGCTGGGGTATTACATACTACTACTTCTACGGGGGGTGGATAGAGTGAGTGGCTCGTGACAGTCGTTGCGAGATCTGTTGTGGCTCAATATTACCGTATTTTCTGGTGTATAAGACGCACCTAAAATTAAAGGGGCGGGGAGCGTGAAAAGTATTCTATGCATAATAGAAATGTCAGAAGACTAAATACAGTAAAGTCTCGTTATATCGATATCGGATATATCGATAGTCCCGGTTATATCGATGCTATTTCTATGCACGCACGGAGAAAATTACATGCGCGCAGGGTCGGATATATCGATAGTCCCGGTTATATCGATATTTTTTCGGACTCCCTTGAATATCGATATAACGAGACTTTACTGTAATAAATATATGAATGAATGAATGAAGCATGTGATCAGTCACAATGTGGCAAAACAGAAGTAGTATAAATGTACTCACCCTGTTCTGGAAAAAGGAGGCGTGAAAATGCGCCGTCGTCGCTGATATTGATATCAAACTAATTTCTTCTGAGCTAGGATTATGTAAATAAACTTTTTCCATTTTTGGCATCCCTACAGGCCTGTCGGTGGAAGAAAAAAAAAAAAAAAACCAAAGATGAAATCACAAAATGCGCATATGTATGTTTACGTCTGCAATGGGCGGAAAACAGATTTAGCCTAGCTTATTAAAAAAAAAAAAAAAAACACTCAGTAAAATGCTTCCGTGTAGGTTCTAAATCGTACAGCAGTGGTCCATCAATGAAAAGGTTTCTTCAGCCGTAATCTGTACTTCTTTGAAGGTGTCGGGACGTTTCGCCCCTCATCCAAAAAGCTTCGTCAGCGAACTGAAATTTTGCTGGTAACTCTGACCCTAAATATATCCCGGGCTAGAGCTGACGGTGCCAGACCTCTGCTCTGATAGGATGGGGTAGCAGTAGACTACTGTCGGAAGCTAATCTGATTACTTCTTTTGTTCAGTATGATAATAATAAATAATAAATAATAAATAATAAATTAAAAAAATAATAAAAAATAAATAATAAAATCATAATAATACATTTAATTTATAAGCGCCTTTCAAAACTCTAAAGGTCACTTTACAGTCACAGGATATTTTTTTCTGTGGGTGAGCAGCGGCAGCCACACGCGCCAGCGTTCACTCAACCCGGAATAACTCAAATAGATTAAGTTAGCTAATAGCTAATAGAGAGCTAGCAAATAGATAGCTAATAGATAGACAGCTAACTACCCCTGAATGTTCTATACCTTGCTCTGATTGCCCCATTCGCCCTGGTATCACCTCATTAGAATGACTAAGCCTATATGATAATGACCTAAGAAGTCATTAAAAGAAGAATTAAAATGTAAAAAGGAAAAAAAAATACCTCTTTAAATGACAAGCAATCAAACTAATACTTATTGATCGTTTTCCTTGAAATCACACACCACAAGTCGTCTTTTGTTTCACACGTTCACAGCGCACACAAATTTGGAGCTGGAGGCTTTTTTCCCCCCTCGTCTGCTGGCAGTCATCAATCAATTGACATGGTGTTGCTCCAACAAGTGGTAATTATTTATTCAAGTACGACTGTTTCCGAAACAGGTTTGGTGTGTCGTTAAAAGTTGATTTGAGGTGATCGTATGTCGCAGATGTTAAAAGAAGATTGAATTGACACCAAGAATGAGCTAAGAACATTTGATCGCTATTAGACTGACCAAACCGGTCCAGGCACACGGAGATCGCTGGTTATAACAACTTTAAGAACAACCCACACCATTGTTTTGTTTCCAAACTGACATCAGAAAAACGTTTTACAGCATCTAAAATACCCAAAACACGCAGGCTGATATTTTTAGTCAAATGCAAAACAACAATAAAAATAATTTAAAGTGTCCCAAAACTGCCACAAAATGAGCTCGGAAATGGGCAGATTCAGAAAGTCCCGCCCCCTTGTTCGTGATGTCACTATTGCTCACACACTGCCTTGCTCCAGAATCAAAACAATAGCTTCAGAGAGTTCAGATTCGGAGAAGATGCTTTCTTGTTACTCATCCAGTTATGATTATGATTCAAATAGTTCTGAAGAGGAAAGCATAAATGTTTGCAATCGATTAAAGAAGTCCTTCCGTCTCATTTTGAGGCATCTGGACTCCAATGTAGCACCCAAAAAATGCACAAGATGGCGCACGAGCTCCGTTTAAATGGGCTGATTTGTCCGCTGGGTATTTGTGTAAACTTACACCTTCTTTATGCGTGTTACTGCAATTGGCTGCAACACACTAAGATTCACCATCGCGTTATTTATGTAGTTTTTCTTCTCATTTCGTGATCAACACTGTGTTTACCCAAAATGCATTGTGTGTCGCTTTCTCGGTCAGGGGTGTTCCCTCCGTGACATCATCATTTCAAAAACAAGACTTTGTGACTATTCAGCGTGAGTCTTAAAACGTAAAATATAGCTATATGCGGTGGAATCTTTGTAAAATCCACTCAGTAAAAGTCATTTGAAGTCATTTTACAAATTATGGACACAACTTGTCCGGAGGTGTCGGTTGTCCTTTAACCTGCGCTGCTCAACAAGGTCGCCGCAAACTTTTCAACCCCTTTTTTTTGCCAAGTTCAACTTGTAATCAAGTCGATTTCGTCAATGTAAAAATCCAACAGGCGTCGTGATTTGGTCAGAGTGATAAGCGGCAGACGGGGGCTTTCTCAAGGTTAGGGCTGATAAGTGCCATGTTTGTTGTCATTGCGGTAAACCGGGGGGGGAGCATAGCTTGTGGCGACTAATATCAATGATCTATTGATCAATCTTGACTCGACGATCAATACTCGACAACTGCATTCACTCCCAAAATGAATCAACAACTGTTTTATTATTTTATCCCAGGTTTAGTATTAGTATTTTCAAGATAGTACTCATTGCCAGACGAACGATGTCATAGCCAGACGATGTGCAAAAATGTGTCCACTCCAGTGCCAGGGTTTTTATCATTTTCACTCAAATTGCAGGCACCAGAGAATATTAACTTTTAGGATGACATAAACATAAGAAACCTTTTTCATTTATTGAAAGTGCGCCTTAGATATGGAAAAAGTGTGAACGTACACCATTCATTGGGTATGTGCCGTATACTCCGGTACGCCTCATACACCGGAAAATACAGTATATAAACATTCAATGCAGCGTAAAAAAAAGTTACTTCCTAAGTTATATAGGTCTCGAGTTATCTGAACTTGAAATTGGGGCAGCTGTGCAAAATACAATACATGCATATTGATTTATATGGCGCTTTAACATAGAAACCTCATCAGAAAAAAAAGTTAATTCCTAAGTTATATGGGTCTGGAGTTATAAACTTGAAATGGGGGCAGCTGTACAAAATACAATACAATACATATTGATTTATATAGCGCTTTAACAACATAGAAACATCATCAGAATAAAAGTTAATTCCTAAGTTCTATGGGTCAGGAGTTATCTGAGCTTGAAATTGGGACAGCGGCACAAAATACAAGACATACAATACTGATTTATATAGCGCTTTAACATAGAAACCTCATCAGAAAAAAGTTAATACCTAAGTTCTATGGGTCTGGAGTTATAAGCTTGAAATGGGGGTAGCTATACAAAATACAATACAATACAATACATGTTGATTTATATAGCGCTTTAACAACATAGAAACCTCATCAGAAAAAAGTTAATTCCTAAATTCTATGAGTCTGGAGTTATCTGAGCTTGAAATGGGGGCAGCTGTACAAAATACTATACATACATATTTATATAGCGCTTTAACAACATAGAAACCTCATCGGAAAAAAGTTAATACCTAAGTTCTATGGGTCTAGAGTTATAAGCTTGAAATGGGGGCAGCTATACAAAATACAATACAATACAATACAATACATATTGATTTATATAGCGCTTTAACAACATAGAAACCTCATCAGAAAAAAGTTAATTCCTAAGTTCTATGAGTCTGGAGTTATCTGAGCTTGAAATGGGGGCAGCTGTACAAAATACTATACATACATATTTATATAGCGCTTTAACAACAAACATAGTTAATTCCTAATATGAGTCTGGAGTTATATAGCGCTGTACAAAATTAACAACATAGAAACCTCATCGGAAAAAAAAGTTAATACCTAAGTTCTATGGGTCTGGAGTTATAAGCTTGAAATGGGGGCAGCTGTACAAAATACTATACATACAATACATATTGATTTATATAGGGCTTCAACAACATAGAAACCTCATCAGAAATAAAGTTAATTCCTAAATTCTATGGGTCTGGAGTTATAAGCTTGAAATGGGGGCAGCTGTACAAAATACTATACATACATATTGATTTATATAGCGCTTTAACAACAGCTGAAGCTGATGTGTGTGTGTGTGTGTTGTGTGTGTGTGTGTGTGTGTGTGTGTGTGTGTGTGTGTGTGTGTGTGTGTGTGTGTCTGCTGTCAACAGCATTGCCAAAACGTTGATCTAAAGTTGAAACGAGGCAAACGTGCATTCCACGGCTTTTTAGTAACTATTGACGGGTGAGAGACAACTCACTGTTTTTGAAAGTCCAACATTGGCGGTTCGAAGCGTATAGGTCGGCAGCTTCCACCGTGCGGCGCCGTGCTGCGGGGGAAAAAGAGATGAGACAGGAGCAGGAAAAGATGAGGGAGAACAGCATCCAAATCGGAGTTCATTCCAAACCCGTGGAAAAACGAGGCTCGGAAAGGAAGGGTTCATTTGGGAACGCTTCTGTTGGCAAGGTCCGCGAACGCGGCGGCATGGCGAGTACGCACCACTCGCAGACATGCTGCTCGCGTGAACATCTCAGCCTATCAGAAAGGGGGAAGGGGGAGTTGCTATCAAGGACGTAAACTCGCTTAGCCTGTTCGGCGACGGTTGGATTTTAGCGACAGAGAAGGGCCTCTCCGGCGTAGACGGATTGTAATCGGAGACAAAGTGATGATCAATGGAAAGGCACGGCGGATGCGTGGCAAACACGTCCTTGTAAAAGCTTAGTTAAAGTCATCTGTTTATTTTATTTTTTTTTACGTATACTTGTTCACCCTACTGGCACCGTGCCACCGTTGAGATTCCGAGCCGCCCTATTTTCACAAAAGACATCAAGATCCGGGAAGACGTCACAACCATTTTTTTTTTCATTGAAGGAAGCTACATTGTAGATATGGAATGGCCCTCCTCCCGAGGGCCATTATGAATTTGGGGAAGTCATTAGAATGTTTAATCCCCGCCACATACAGTAAAGTCTCGTTATATCGATATTCAAGGGAGTCCGAAAAAATATCGATATAACCGGGACTATCGATATATCCGACCCTGTTTGCATGTAATTTTCTCAGTGCGTGCATAGAAATAGTATCGATATAACCGGGACTATCGATATATCCGATATCGATATAACGAGACTTTACTGTATTACATACAGAACGCTGAATAAAATAATTAATAACTAGTTTTCAAATCTGAAGTAAAAAAAAAAAAAATGACTTATTGTGGTTTACATCCGAAAATATGACATTTTGGTTAGGATTTTAGCAAGTATGATGGAATTTCACAAGTTTGATTTGCCTTCGCGGGCCGAAAAAAATTATGCGGCGGGCCAGATTTGGCCCCCGGGCCTTGACTTTGACACCTGTGCCCTGAAAGAACCAACAAAATTGTTCTGTAGCTTGTGTACAAGTTGAGGTTATGACATTTTCAAAACAAGTTTGATCGGATTTAACAACCTGTTTTTTGAAAATCGTCTTCACATGTTTTTTGAGCAACTTTTGCATATGTGTGAAAAGTAGACGCTTGATGGAGGACAAGTCAAGTTGGGGAATGGTGGAAAAATGGGACAGAGGTGTGAAGTTAAACACGACCAACGCTGGCCGCCGCACCTCTAAATCTCATCGCGTGAAGTTTCATTGTCGCCAGTGGAATGTCCCACTTTGTCTGGGAGAATACGGGCCAGCTCAACTGCTCTTTTGTTGGGGTTTAGGGCCTCTTGTGTTCCCCAAGTCTACCCACAATAGATTTGACAGTTGGCTAGAATGGAGTTACCGTGTACGCCACTGGTGTCAAAGTCAAGGCCCGGGGGCCAAATCTGGCCCGCCACCTGATTTTATTCGGCCCGCGAAAGCAAATCAAACTTGTGAAATTCCATGATGCTTGTATGGATCGTTTGCTACGTAAGCTAGCTTGCAGCTTTCACGGCTTCTAGTTTTACATGTGACGCAGTCTTGGGAGTCGAACACTCAGTGAATATCTGCTCATCTCCCCCCCCCCCCCCCGCCCTCCATAAGATAATTTTTACAAACAATATTTACATCAGGGGTGTCAAAGTCATTTTTTTTGCCGCGGGCCACATTGTAGTTATGGTTTCCTCTCGAGGGCCGTTATGAATTTGGGGAACCCATTAGAATGTTTAAATCCCTTCAAATATTACATATAGAGCACACAGCAAATTAATGAATAACTCGTTTTCAAATATGAAGTCAAGTATAATGACTTTTATTGTGGTTGACATCCAAAAATATGAAATTTTGGCTCAGATATTAGCAATCATCACGGAATTTAACAAGTTTGATTTGCTTTCGCGGGCCGAAAAAAAATGATGTGGCGGGCCGGATTTGGCCCGCGGGCCTTGACTTTGACGCCTGTGATTTACATCAACGGCTATGAAAACACAGAAAAAAAACCAACCGGCGTAGCCTTCAAGGTCAAACATCAGAGTTCTGGATGTGACACAAGGAAGGAAACGAAAAAAAAAAAAAAAAAAAAGAATTATCTATATCTACATATCCTTCAAACGGTATTTTGTGCAAATATGTGGCCAGTTTTTTTTGGGAGTGAAGGTGGTAACAGATATCAGGCCCACATTGACATGTTTCCCTTACGCCCTGGAGAGTAGAAGATAATGATTAACAACCACCAGAGTGTGAGGGAGGTTTTCTTTCACTTCGGGGAGACTTAGAAAAAAAAAAAAATAACAATATATTTTCTCTATCTCACAGTTAAAGGGGAGCGGTTGTGAGATAACGCTTACAGTCAAGGCTGCTTGAGAGGCATTAAGACGGACACTCCCAATACAATGTCCTCCATCCGAAAAAGAAAGAAAGAAAGAAATGTGTCAACTATCTATACTTTGAAACAAGGGACAGCATTTGATCAGTGGGACGGCGTTGAAATATGTTGTGTTGATGGCGAAATTAGAAAGAAAATACATAAATAACGCGACGGTGAATCGTTGTGTGTCGCACCAAGACTACTAGTTGATACTAGTTGACACAAATTGCCAGCAGACAAATCAGCCCATTTGCAACTGAGCGTGTGCGCCATCTTGTGCATTTTCTGGGCGCTACATTAGAGTGCAGGCGGCTCGAATTAATGCGGGAGGATTTCTTTAAACATTTATGCTTTCCTCTTCAGAACTATTTGAATCATATTCATAACTGGATGAGTAACAAGAAAGCATCTTCTCCCAATCTGAACGCTCTGAAGCCATTGTTTTGATTCTGGAGCAAGGCAGTTTGTATCCAGGCGTGACGTCATGAACAAGGGGGCGGGACCTTCTGAAACTCGCTATATCCGAGGTCATTTTGAAGTAGTTTTGGGACACTTTAAGTCCTTTTTATTGGTGTTTTGCATTTAACTAAAAATATCGGCCTGCGTGTTTTGGGGATTTTAGTCAAATGCAAAACAACAATAAAAATGACTTAAAGTGTCACTGTATTTTTAAAAATGTAATACGCATCCAAATAAATACATAAAACAGCAACGCAAAGGAACACAAGCACTTGGTGAGTAATTTTGTCACCAGTGGGAAGGCAGATATACATACCTCGGTTGATATAAACTAACATTGATGTCACAGTCAGCCTGCAAAAAACAAAGACACGAGCGCAGTGAGGAAAATGGCGGTTTTAAGAACACACCTAGATTATGTACAAAGAGGTCATAATTGCATGAAAAAAACAACAAGCAAACAGAACTGTGAATACAACATTAATAATAATAATACATTTAATTAATAAGCACCTTTCAAAACTCTCAGTCACTTTACAGTCACAGGATAAATGTTTCCGTGGGTGAGCAGCGGCAGCCACATGCGCCAGTGTTCACTCAACCCAGAAGTAACTCAAATAGATAGAAAGCTAGCTAGATAGCTAGCTAATAGATAGCTATTAGATAGCCAGCTAGACAGCTAGCTAGATAGCTATATAGTTAATAAATAGCCAGCGAGATTGCTGAATAGCAAGCAAGATAGCTAATAGATAGCTAATAGATAGCAAATACATAGCAAATAGATAGCAAATAGATATGAAAGATAGCAAATAAATAGCAAATAAATAGCAAATAGATAGCCAGCTAGGTAGCTAGCTAGATATAATATTTTGCTCAAATAACGTTTAAAAATTAAGATAGCAAATAGAGATCGAGCTAGCCAGCTAAATAGCAAATAGAGAGCTAACTAGCAGCTAGATAGCGAATACAGATCGAGCTAGCTAGATAGCAAATAGAGCTAGCTAGCAGCTAGACAGTAAATAAAGACCGAGCTAGCTAGATAGCTAGCCAGCTAGATAGCAAATAGAAAGCTAGCTAGCAGCTAGCTAGCAAATAGAGATCGAGATGTGACGAGTCGAGTGGTAAAATGACAATTTGGACCACTTAAACATTAATTTCATGTCAAAAACGTTAGCTTCTTTGGGGGGGGGGGGGGGTGATACCAGTAGTGCAGAAAAAAATGAGCATTATAAGATAGCTTACCGGTAAAGCGCCTCCATCACCAAAATGTAGAACCTCGAGCACTCTGTCACACTGAATGAATGCTGTGGAAGATAATAAAGTAAAATAAAATAATTACAAAAATTAAAAAGGCAACTCAGCATCGTAAAAAAAAGGACCAGGTGAGAAAAACAGAGTACAGTGATACCTTGGCTTACGAACTTAATTGATTCCCAGACAGACTGTTTAAGGTGAAAAGTGTGTATCCCAAAAATTAATTTCCCATAGGAATCCATTAAAATGACAATAATCGGTTCCAAGGTCCCCATAAAACATTATTTTCTACTTTTCTAACCCTTAAAACTACACAAAATATACCTTATTTAATGTATAATAAATGTGCTATGGTATTATAATTAAAGAAATAAATGGTAGAGTATAATAAAGTTGTTTTATTTACCTTAGTGATGGTCAATGGAATGGAGGGACCGGTTTCATCATCACTTGAGGAGGAACATAACTTTTTTTTTACAGCTTCAGCAGTTGTTAAAGCGCTATGTAAATCAATATGTATGTATTGTGTACAGCCGCCTCCATTTCAAGCTCAGAAAGCTCCAGACCCATATCATTTAAGAATTAACTCTTTTTTTGAATTTTTATGTAGTCCTAAAACTTCTGTGGGTCCTGGAATTCGAGTGACAATGACAAAAACCCTGGCACTGGAATGGACACATTTTTCCACATCGTCTGGCAGTAAATGAGTTAAATGGCATTTATTTTTGACAACCTATTTTTCCATTTAGAACCAAAATTCTGTGTATTTTACAATTTATTTCCCACTATTGTCGTCGTTTTGTTGCGTAAAATCCAGATATTAGACAGTGAATAAGTTAATTTGGGTACAGTATTTTAGATTTATTTTTGGTTAGTTTTTTTTATGTTTGTTTTTTTACAACTGATAATTGTGCATTATTTCTTAAATTTTCATTTAACTATCTTAACTTGCATTCCCTGGCTAATATTTCTCCATTGTACATGATTTTTTTGTATATTTAGTGGAATTTTACAATATACAGCAAACATCCGACTTACAACCTACTTGAGTGACGACCACCCTTACAACCACGACCTCCAGACTCTATTTTTAACATTTTAAGAGGTGGAGTTTGTGAGTCATTTAGCCTCAGAGTCTCGATTCAACATTTTGAACGGATTTCGACTTACGACCATTTTGACTTAGGACCGTTTGGTCGGAACGGAACTCGGTCGTAAGTCAGATGTCACTTGTATTAAATATTTCGTTTTTGAACTTTCACATTTCCCATCTTTTGTTTTTCCTCCTTACTGGTTGAATATTTCGTTTCTTTCATTATTGCATCGGTTCTCAAGATAGTGCCTATCGCTCAGGAGACAATAACGACAATTTCATTCTATCCCTAGAGAGCATTCCGTTGTTTGATTCAGTTTTAGCGTTAGCAAGTCATAAGTCGACGACAATACCCGCATGAAGCGTTTTGGGTGTTATTGCGTGACTGTCGCCGATGATTAATTCATACAGCGGGAGTTGACATTCCTAAACAACACTCTGGTATGTATTTAGATAAGGAATTCTACTCAAATGACTGACAGCCAGCAAGCAGGCCCGACAATGGCGTTGACTCCCAAGCGCGGATAAACGCGATACCAAATAGGATTTACGAGGCTTTTCGTCCACATCACCCGACACCACAGTTAAAAAAAAAAATCGGAATGCCCCTTCAGCAAAGAGTAAAGCGCGGTTATTATTAATAGAGGTAAACGCTAACACAACAGGATACTTTAAATCAACTTGTGAAGGCGACTGCCGAATTGTCAATTAAAGCGTATTAACGCACCCGAAAATGATACCACAAATGTCACGAGTGGGTTATTAAGTTAGTTATTTTGCTCAGTGTCATTTTGAGGCATCAGGGGGGGGGGGGATGTCGCACCCAAAAAAGGCAGAAGATGGCGACAAAGCTCCGTGGAAATGGGCTCAAAAATTTTGTCACATCACACACAAGGATTCACCATCGCGTTATTTGTGTTTTCCTACTAATTTCGCCATCAACGCAGATCAACACGAAGTTTTCGGACCAAACAAAGTACTGCAAAATGCATTGACGTGATGAAAGGACTGCTAGAGTGTGTCCTTTCTCGGTCGGGGGCGTTCCTTCCGTGACTTAACCTTAGGACTCGTCACCAACTCAAAAACAAGACTTCTGGAATATTCAGCGCGAGTCTTAAAAAGTAAAATATAGCTATAAGCGGTGGAATCTTTGTAAAATACACTCAGTAGAAGTCATTTGAAGCGATTTTACAAATTATGGACACAACTAGTCCGGAGGTGTCGGTTGTCCTTTAAGTTCATAAGCCAATGTATCACTGTACTATACATGTGTGAAAACATCAAATGTAGCAATCACACAAGGACAAATTGTATCGTGTTTTGATGATCTGCCTTTTTTTATCTGATCATGCTAACGAAAGCAAAACAACAATGACTGTGAAAACAAGCAGCAGGAGTTGTAGCTAAAAACGTCTGCCCTCTTGAAACACGCCGTTTACGTCGGTGTGAAGTTCGCGAGTAAAGTTGCAAGGAGTTGGTCGTGAAGGGGGATGTTGGGGGGAGAAGGGGGTCAGCTATCCACTGACCAATGGATCACCATGACCTGGCAAACGTTCGGACACCCGAGCCAGGAGCAGAAATGACGACACGGCTGTCATTTATGCCATTTTCCTTCCCCACCCGAGTCACCAAGCCGGCCCACGTTTACAAACTTTATCCCGAGCCACATAATTGACCCTGGAGGTTAGCACTGCGATGCTAACCAGCATTTTAACAACACGACCGC
Organism: Hippocampus bargibanti; assembly: GCF_051943395.1. Classification (NCBI taxonomy): domain Eukaryota; kingdom Metazoa; phylum Chordata; class Actinopteri; order Syngnathiformes; family Syngnathidae; genus Hippocampus; species Hippocampus bargibanti. Next base: position 3,157,965 of record NC_142740.1, on the reverse strand, counting down.
GATGTAGCGAAACGCCAGCCAGCACTCAAAGCGAGTGTGCTGTTGTTTTTTAACAGGCAACACAAAATCAGGCTTAATTTAACAAATGGTTTTTAAAACAAACGTACACGGAAGTCACGCGAGCTCACTTGAGCCTCGCGAACCCGTGTCCCCTTTTTTCCTCCACCTCCACCATACAAACCTTGTTTATTCGCCCGCGCCATGTGGATAAATCCAATAAATAATATCCTCAAGAGTCCAACACACGGCAGTTTTTTAGTGTTCGAAAAATGGCGAGAGGTCCAGCGGTATCGCTCCTCCTGGCCCACTGCCATGCCCCCGGAGTCTCCGACACAGCTTTTGTGCTCTTTCTGGATTTTTTTTTTTTTTTTACTTCACGTGGGACACCCGTAGGAGAGTGATGACCTTCCCCGGAAAAGCTCCTCGGACTTGGTCAATCATAGCCGTCGTCGCGGTGCGTGCAGTTAAGTCCCAAATAACACCGAAGTGGACGTACATTAGCCTCTCCTCTTTGGCTACAGGGCTATCTTTTTCTATTGCACGGGTGACGTACAAAACATGCGAGCGACGCGTTCACGGTGACGAATGTAAGTTCGTGCTGCCCCCTAGCGCATTGGAGGCGAATCAAGTGTAAAAACGAGCCCGAGTAAATGCACGTTCTTTCTTAACGAAATCATTCTTTATTCTAATTAGTTTGCTTTTGCTATTTCAACCATAATAGTAAACACTTATTTTATAAACAAAATATTATAAAATCAATTAACAAGACCCAAGACCGGATAAACACAAAAGGGTACGTCAGGACATGACATCCGATGTAAAAGATTGACCAAAACAAACACGCCAATCAAATCTATGAAGATGGAGGACACTGCTTCGCTGTGGCGACCCCGGAAGAGAAAAGCCGAAAGGAAAAGATGTCGACATAAATATGTTAATATTACTCAACATATTTTTTATTAATTGACAATTTGATTCATTTTTTTTACACATTATTATTTTTATTATTATTAGTAGTAGTAGTAGTAGTGTTAGTAGTATTATTAGTAGTATTAGTAGTAGTATTATTAGTACAGTGAAACCTCGGTTTGCGGACCCCTTGGCTTACGAACTTTTTGGTTTACGAACGTTACATTTATGAAAATTGTACCTTGGCATACGAACTATTTTTCGGGATACACACGGAACTGCCACAATGAGTGATGTTAACAAGAAAATGGTGGCCACTATTTTTGTCCTCTATTGCCCGCCCCCAGTCTTCCGTTAAATCCACGTGATTGGTCAAGAACCCAGCAGTGGGGGGTGGGTTAAATATTAAAGAGACAGGCAGACAGAGAGAGAATGAGAAAACACACATACGAAAGGGAGATGACAGAGCTTGAAACAAAAAAAAAAACAAAAGTGTGAGAGTGTGAGAATAGTGAGAAAATGGATAGAAAACAGTTAAAACATCCCATCAATCAGGCTCCACGAATAACCCGCACAAGTCATCTGTACACTTGATGCAAAAAGCTATCAACCCAGCTAAACTGATCAGAATTGATGAAGAACTAGATACAATTATCACAGAGAAAGCACCTACAAGGGATCATTCCTCAAGATGGTGAAAGTAGCCTATGTTCAATCAAGTGTTTAATGCCGAGGAAACCGGACACTCCATTCCATCAAGCCATCAACAACCATCACAAATGTAAATAAAATGACTTTATTGTAGAGTACTGTTTATTTCTTTAATCATAATACTATAGCACATTTATTATACATAAAATAAGGTATATTTTGTGTAGTTTTCAGGCTTAGAAAATTAGAAAGGCGAAAATTATGTTTTATGGGGACCGGGGAACGGATTATTCTCATTTTAATGGTTTCCTATGGGAAATGTGTTTTTTTGGGATACACACTTTTCACCTTACACACTCTGTCTGGGAACCAATTAAGTTTGGAAGCCAAGGTCACACTGACTGGAAATAAAGCAAGGCAAGCTAGTCGTAAATTAAAAAAAGGCAGCCCACTTCTTGAGTTAAAGCAACAGATTGAATCCTAAATGGACCTTTAAAAGGGCACTACAAAAGTCAATGGGGAATGAATGATTCGGAACACAGCGCGCTCCAACTATGGCGTTCGTACATGGCAGCAATGTTCAAGTACGCTAAAATGTTCCCTCAATCATCATGATTTGTAGTGTTTGGATTATAGCGTTATCGCCGTTCCCTATACCCCCCCCCCACCCCTGTAATTTCCATTCTCAAGTATTCTGATTACAGATGCTCGAGTGGATGAATGCATCTTGATTTTTGTCGGCAGTGATTGAAATGATTCACCGTCATTATTGGGACTGTATTGATGGTTCTTCGGCCAATCAGTAGCTTTTAGATTATATAAAACGCTTTTCTGATGTTAGTTAGCAAACAAAAAAAATGGTGTCGGTTGTCCTTTAAAGAAAATAATAACACAGGATATAATAAAAAAAACGTAGCCATTCTTGGATGCATTTTAGAAAGAAGAAAAACGGACTTGACTTCCCCCTTCAATTTAGCAACACTGTATGAGTCATGTGCTTGTTTGAGATTCATCTTCCTTCGAAATGATTTTTAGCTTTGGTGACAATGACAGTCACCACCCCGCAATAATTCCATGAACTGTTCAATGGCGGACATCACATGTTCTTTTCCATACATTTCGATCATAGCTTCCATCTCAAACTAATTCGATGCGGTTGTTTTCGCCAACGTCAACACAGTTGATGATTGAAACAGAAGTGACTGAGTTTGTGATTGACTTGGAAATGCATCGGGTCGAATCTGGCCGTATTTCGTACGATGTTTACAATATACAAGAAAGTTTGTACGGGAAACGCAAAAAAATGTTGAATATAATTTTGATATATTTTCGATTCCGTTTTCGCCATTAAATATTAACAGTAATGTTAATTATAACAAATATCGCTACTCGTAAAAAGAAAAGT
>NC_142740.1:3072500-3150000 GCF_051943395.1 Hippocampus bargibanti | reverse complement strand
AAACTAGCATCATGGCTTACAACGAGCTTCTGTATAGAGTGAACTCTGGCGCGAATGGCTGCCGCTGCTCACTCGCACACAAAAAATCTTGTGACGGTAAAGTGACCTTGAGTTTTGAAAGGCACTTCTAAATGAAATGTATTATTATTATGATTATTAAAAATATCTTCTCATCACATTTCAACGAGCTTTTGTTGACATGGCCGATGATGTAATGCTATCCAAGTTTACCTTTAGCTGCACTGGCGAAAGGTAAATGACTGTCAGTGTCGTTTAATGTAGCTGGGGGGGAGGGGGTGGGGCTTGTGCTGTGTTTGTTAACTCCTTAGCATTAGCGCTAATCCGCACGTGCCGACACGTGTTTACAACCACAGCGAGGGAGTTTAAATCATTGCTAAGATAATGGCGAAAAAATAAAATATTTATTCAGGAATTGGAAAAACAAGTAACATCCAACTTACGACCAGCTCTACTTACGACCACAACCTCCATTTTTAACATTTTAATTCTACGCCTGGCACTGCAACGTGCTAGCAGGCAGGCAACGTGTTCGAAATTTTTCGCCAGCCAGCATTTCACACTCGCACAGCAATCGACCGTGTGATGGCACCGGGGGGGAGGGGGGGGGGGGTGCGAGTCATTTACCCTACGAGTCTCTATTCAACATTTTCAATGGATTTTGACTTATGACCATTTTGACTTACGACCGTTTGGTCAGAACGGAACTCGGTCGTAAGTTACCTGTATTACGTAGAGCGGCGTTCCCGAATATTTTTTTTTCTTGCTTGGGTGCCGATAAAGCGCTGGCCAGACCTCTGGCTATGTTTTTTTTCCCTTCCACAAGGGGGCAGCATTTCCCTTGTTTTCCATGTTAGCGCTTTTTTCCAGCTTCAGGTGTTGTTTAAGCACTATATAAATGTATGTATTGCATTGTATTTTGGACATCTGCCCTCATTTCAAGGTCAGATAACTCCAGACCCATATAATTTAGGAATTAACTCCATTCCATCAAGCCATCAACGACCATCTAAAACTTTATTACACGGCACATGTTATTTCTTTAATTATAATACCACAGCACATTTATTATACATAAAATAAGAATCAGGTATATTTTGTGTAGTTTTAAGGCTTAGAAAATTACAAAGTAGAAAATTATGTTTTATGGGGACCTAGGAACGGATTATTCTCATTTTAATGGTTTCCTATGGGAAATTAATTTTTGGGATACACACTTTTCGCCTTACACAGTAGAAAATTATGTTTTATGGAGACCTAGGAACGGATTATTCTCATTTTAATGGTTTCATATGGGAAATTAATTTTTGGGATACACAATTTTCGCCTTACACAGTAGAAAATTATGTTTTATGGGGACTTAGGAACGGATTATTGTCATTTTAATGGTTTCCTATGGGAAATTAATTTTTGGGATACACAATTTTCGCCTTACACAGTAGAAAATTATGTTTTATGGAGACTTAGGAACGGATTATTCTCATTTTAATGGTTTCATATGGGAAATTAATTTTTGGGATACACAATTTTCGCCTTACACAGTAGAAAATTATGTTTTATGGGGACTTAGGAACGGATTATTCTCATTTTAATGGTTTCATATGGGAAATTAATTTTTGGGATACACAATTTTCGCCTTACACAGTAGAAAATTATGTTTTATGGGGACTTAGGAACGGATTATTCTCATTTTAATGGTTTCCTATGGGAAATTAATTTTTGGGATACACACTTTTCACCTTACACACTCTGTCAGGGAACCAATGAAGTTCGTAAGCCAAGGTATCACTGTACTCTCAATAAATAGTTTGGCATAGGGCATGAAGCACTACATCCCCTGCCGGCAGTAAAAGTCAATCTTCCTGTGTTGGAGCTTTTATTCACAGTGTCCGACCTAATATCTCTGACACCGCAGAAAACCCACGCGAATAAATTTGTAGCTCCCGAAGATCTTTTTTAAACAAATGGTCCAGACTGCACCTTCCCTGAGGTGAACAAAGAAGCACTTAACTATGCGTTCCCAAAGAAGGATGACTAATAGACTTAGCCGCGCTATATATTCACACAACCATGCTGCCAGTGGGGCCAAAGCAAACCCGTACTTAAGTAGCACTTATTTTAAAAGCAGGGTTGACCGTTCACACACAGAGAACACGCTCATCCTGTTTAGTGGTAAGGATATAAAGAGGGTGTATTTTTAGTGGCTGGATACCGGTATATACACTACACCACACACTGGAAACGTGTCTGTTAGCTTCATATATTTCGGAAATAAGAATGAAAAATGATAAAGACGGGTTGGACATGTCTCTCGTAATCAGCTAGCATAAGAAGCTATTTTCATAAAACAGCAAAACCCTTCACTAAATCGCCATGGTGGGGTGAAGTTCAATTTGGATCGTTTGTACAACAGACGTCTTAGGCAACATAGGCTTAGTTATGCTGATAAGGTGATACCAGAGCAAATGGGGCAATCGGGCCAGTCGTAGGCCCCATACTCAGGCAGGACAATAGAAGTAATCAGTCAGGACAATAGAAGTAATCAGTGTAGCCGCAGGGAGTAGTCCTCTGCTCCCCCACAACCTGAGAGCAGGGACCAATCATAACAGAGTCTGGCACCACCACGTCTGGACAGTAGGTATATATATATGGCTAGCTATATATATATATATATATATATATATATATATATATATATATAGGGCCAAAACTACCAGCAAAAAATTTTAGCTCGCTGACGAAGCCTCTTGGATAAGAAGCGAAACGTCCGACACCTTCAAAGAAGTACAGGTGACGGCTGAAGAAACATTCTCATCGATGGCATAATCTGCTAGTTAACTTTGAGTTATTCCAGATTGAACGGGGTCACTGTTGATGGCTAAATAGCTAGCTATCTATTTGCTATCTATTAGTTGCTGTGGACTGCAAATGTCCCCATTGTGGGACAAATAAAGGTTTTCTGATTCTGATTAGCGGTCTAGCTATCTATTAAGTTATATATTAGCTAGTGAGTTATTCCGGATTGAACGGGGTCACCGATTAAGGCTACCGAGCTAGCTATCTATTTCCTATCTATTAGTAGTCTAACTGGCTAGCTAGCTATTAGTTTTCTATTAGCTAGCTAGCTAACCTGATCTATTTGAGTTCTTCCAAGTTGAACGGGGTCACCATTGCTGGCTACCTAGCCATCTATCTATTTGCTATCTATTAGCTATCTATTAGTTATCTATTTGATAGCTAGCTAACTTGATCTATTTGAGTTATTCCTGGTTGAGTAAACACTGGCGCATGTGGCTGCCGCTGCTGACCCACAGAAATACTGATCCTGTGACTGTAAAGTGACCTTGAGAGTTTGAAAGGTGCTTGTAAATAAAATGTATTATCATTATTATTATTATTATTATTATTACAACAGGACATGTGAAAAAGTTAGCCATTTTGGGTGGAAACGGTCATTTTTGTGCTTTTAAGATGTATGTTATTTCTTCTCATCCCAGCTGGGCCTAACACGACACTATGGCGAAGGTCAACAGTGAAATCTCCTACCTGACCAGATGTCGCTTGTCCAGTCGCACATCGGACGAGGAGCTGTCTGTCATGGAAAATGGAGACAGCAGGTATGCTTGAAGCACCGGTGTCAAAATCAAGGCCCGCGGGCCAAATCTGGCCCGCCACATCATTTTATTCGGCCCGTGAAAGCATATCAAGTGCCATGATGCTTGCTAAAAGGTCCTATCTAGCTATTAGCTATCAAGTTAGCTAGCTGGCTCTTATTTGCTATCTAGCCAGCTCTCTTTTTGCTATCGAGCTGGCTGGCTCTCTCTTTGCCGTCTAGCTGGCTAGCTAGCTTTCTAGTGGCTACATTGCTATCTAGGTGGCTAGCAATCTGGTAGCTATCTATTAGCTATCTACAAGCTGGCTGGCAGGCTTTCTATCTATTTAGCTATCTATTACCTATATAGCTATCTGGGTGGATGGCTATCTAGGTAGCTATGTGTTGGCTATTAGCTATCTACTAGCTGGCTAGCTAGCTTTCTCTCTATTTAGCTTTCTATTGGCTATATGGCTATCTAGCTGGCTAGCTATCTGGCGGCTATCTATCAGCTATCTATTAGCTATTTAGCTAGCTTTCTTTCTACTTAGCTTTCTATTGGCTACATGGGTATCTAGGTGGCTAGCAATCTGGTAGCTATCTGTTGGCTATCAATTAGCTATCTACTAGCTGGCTGGCAGGCTTTCTATCTATTTAGCTATGAGTTATATAGCTATCTGGGTGGCTGACTATCTACTAGCTATCTACTGGCTGGCTAGCTAGCTTACTATCTATTTACTTCAGGGTTGGGTGAACGCTGACACGTGTGGCTGCCGCTGTTCACCCGCAGAAAAAATATCCTGTGACTGTAAAGTGACCTTGAGATTTTTGAAAGGCGCTTAGAAATGAAATGGATGATTATTATTATTACTTTAAAAAATAGAAATGCTAACTTGTAGCCACCTAGCATCACAATGTAAGGGTAAGAAAGTAATGCAGCTAAATTCACAGTCACCATGAGACACAATTTTCAGAGGTTCACCTGAAATTCTGTGAAGGTTCATCATTGTCCGCTACATTGTCCGAGTCAGTCAAAATGAGCAACATCAATCACTGGTGCTTTCAGCGAAGTTCAAGGTTCCTCTAAAGGCTCTCCTAAACGATCCTCGTAAGGTTACCATCTGCAGACGACCTCACCTGAGGGAAACAGTTATGATCTCTGAGAATGAAAAACCTTTTAATTGTGACATGATATTGGTACTTTTTGGCTCAAGTTGCGGACGATGTCTTCCAGTCACAATTCCGAGAGGGCGTTGTCTTCAAAGTCCAACAGAACGCTTTTCACTGGTCCAGGAGCAATGGCCAGGTAAACTCCGCCATGAGCGACTCTCCTTTTGTGATTCTGACCATTGCCCTTTTCTCAGTAGCCTAGATGGATGTCACGTCGTTGTTATTTCCGCTCTCTTTGATCATGTCTAGGCTATCTTACTTCTTCTACATGCTGCGCAACTGGGCCTTTAACAGGATCAATCCTGAGGTACCGGTGAGGCGCGACTCCTTCCTGGAGCGCTTCCGAGGCCCTGAGCTCAAAGAAGTTTCGGGTTGCAAAAGCGACAGACAGTCCTTGGACCAAAACGGCACAACGCGCAGAAAGAAGTGAGTGGTCATTGGGATAAAACGCAGACCGTGAAAATAAGGGTACCTGACGACGTTTTTCGTTTCGAAAGCCTCGGCAGTAAGTGGCCGCTAGCTACTTACAACATGAATAACTGCAACAACGCAGATGAGTAAGTGCGTATAACTTGGTAGAAAACCAGGTAGTACTCTGGCCTAGGTGCTAGTGACATCCCTTCCCTTTACCTTGGTCATGTGTTAGGTTAATCCCGACCAAATTTACAGTTTTATAAACTCTTTACGATGGGGGTTTCATGTGAATTTGCAAGAAGGCTATGATTTGTACAAACACTACCAAGGTAGATCCACCTAGGCCTCCTGTAGACCTTGATAGACCTACCCTCTTGCCTCAATGAACAGCAAGAGTTTCTGACCCTCAAAAAAGAGATTAGAAAAAAAAATAACCTTCCAAGCTAGTTCCATGTGAATTTACAAGGGATCTATCATCTAGCTATGATACCAAAGTAGATCCAAACCTCCACCAACCCCTCCCAACTTAGTGTTCTTCGAAAGGCCTCCTGTAGACCTTGATAGAACCTACCCTCTTGCCTCAATGAACAGCAAGAGTTTCTGACCCTCAAAAAAGAGATTAGAAAAAAAATAACCTTCCAAGCTAGTTCCATGTGAATTTACAAGGGATCTATCATCTAGCTATGATACCAAAGTAGATCCAAACCTCCACCAACCCCTCCCAACTTAGTGTTCTTCGAAAGGCCTCCTGTAGACCTTGATAGAACCTACCCTCTTGCCTCAATGAACAGCAAGAGTTTCTGACCCTCAAAAAAGAGATTAGAAAAAAAAATAACCTTCCAAGCTAGTTCCATGTGAATTTACAAGGGATCTATCATCTAGCTATGATACCAAAGTAGATCCAAACCTCCACCAACCCCTCCCAACTTAGTGTTCTTCGAAAGGCCTCCTGTAGACCTTGATAGAACCTACCCTCTTGCCTCACTGAACAGCAAGAGTTTCTGACCCTCAAAAAAGAGATTAGAAAAAAAAAATAACCTTCCAAGCTAGTTCCATGTGAATTTACAAGGGATCTATCATCTAGCTATGATACCAAAGTAGATCCAAACCTCCACCAACCCCTCCCAACTTAGTGTTCTTCGAAAGGCCTCCTGTAGACCTTGATAGAACCTACCCTCTTGCCTCAATGAACAGCAAGAGTTTCTGACCCTCAAAAAAGAGATTAGAAAAAAAATAACCTTCCAAGCTAGTTCCATGTGAATTTACAAGGGATCTATCATCTAGCTATGATACCAAAGTAGATCCAAACCTCCACCAACCCCTCCCAACTTAGTGTTCTTCAAAAGGCCTCCTGTAGACCTTGATAGACCTACCGTACTTTAGCCCTCTTGCCTCAATGAACAGCAAGAGCTTCTGACCGTCAAAAAAGAGATTAAAAAAAAATAACCTGCCAAGCTAGTTCCATGTGAATTTACAAGGGATCTATCAGAAGGCTATGATCCCAAAGTAGATCCAAACCTGCACCAAGCCCTCCCATCTTGGTGTTCTCTGAAAGTCCTCATGTAGACCCTCATAGACCTATCGTACTTTACCCCTCTTGCCTCAATGAACAGCAAGAGTTTCTGACCCTCAAGAAAGACATTAGAAAAAAATAACCTGCCAAGATACAGTGATACCTCGGCTTACGAACGCCTTGGCTAACGAACTTTTCGGTTTACGAACGTTAAATTCACGAGAATTTAATCTTGGCATACAAACTATTTTTTTGGGATACACACGGAGCGGAACAATGAGTGATGTGTCGTTCGCGAAAAGGTTAAAATACCCCATCAATCAGTCTCCACAAATAACCAGCACTAGCCATCTGTACACTTGATGCAAAAAGCTATCAACCCAGCTAAACAGAACACAATTGATGAGGAACTAGATAAAATTATCGCAGCGAAAGAATGGCAACTTCACTCGGATATCGTCAAGAAGCAACCTGAAAGTTCGTCATCCATTGATGATTTCAAGGCTAGCCACGGATGGTTCGAGAACTTTAAGCGTCGTACAGGGATTTATAGTGTCATTCGTCATGGTGAGGCAGCCACTTCTGACGATAACGCTGCCAAAGATTTACAAAGAATCATTCCTCAAGATGGTGCAAGATGAAGTCTACGTTCCTCATCAAGTGTTTAATGCTGATGAAACCGGCCACTCCTTTACATCAAGCCATCAACAACCATCACAAAGGTAAATAAAACAACTTTATTATACAGTACAGTTTATTTCTTTAATTACAATACAATAGCACATCTATTATACATAAAATAAGGTACATTTTGTGTAGTTTTAAGATTAAAAACTTACAATTAGAGAGTTACAATTTAAAAGTTAAAAGTAGAAAGTAGAAAATTACGTTTTATGGGGACCTGGGAACGGATTATTCTCATTTTAATGGTTTCTTATGGGAAATTAATGTTTGGGATACACACCTTTCGCCTTACACTGTGTCTGGGAGCCAATTAAGTTCGTAAGCCAAGGTATCACTAGTTCCAGACCTCCACCGGTCTGACCCTCTCCTCTTGGTGTAATCTGGTAGCCCTCATGGACATAGCAACTAGCTATCTAGCTAGCTAACTATTGCGATGAAGAGACTTTAAACCCCAAGGTTGTTTCCCTTAGCAAAAAAGAAGACAAGAAAGAGGAAATTAAAAAAGACCCAAAGGATGAAAAAAACAATGACAAAAAGGAAGAGAAGGATGATAAAAAGGATGAAAAGAAGGATGAGAAAAAGGACGAGAAAGATGACAAAAAAGACGCTAAGAAAGATGACAAAAAAGATGATAAGAAAGACGACAAAAAGAAAGAAGAGCCACCGTAAGTACTCTCCGATAGACTTTACATCAGGATGATTTCATTCCAGAAATATCTGATTCCTGCATTCTTAAATAAGGCCCCAAATAAAGTTTTTTGTTTTTGAAATCCAGAAAGGAGATCTGGATCATGGACCCGGCTGCAGACATGTACTACAGGTGGCTGACGGTCATCGCTGCACCGGTGTTTTACAATCTGATCATGATTGTAACCAGGTATTTATCCTTGTCCTCGATTGGTTTACGATCTGATATTTTCCACTAATTAAATAATGGCTACCTAGCTAGCTACATAGCTAGCTAGTTATCTAGCTAGCTACCTCTTGGCTATCTAGCTAGTTAGCTAGCTACCTCTTGGCTATCTAGCTAGTTATCTAGCTAGCTACCTATTGGCTATCTAGCTAGCTACCTATTGGCTATCTAGCTAGTTATCTAGCTAGCTACCTATTGGCTATCTAGCTATCTGACAGCTATCTATTAGCTATCGATTCGCTAGCTATCTATTAGCTGTCTAGCTAGCTATTTGGCTGGCTATCTAACAGATATCTAATGGCTATACAATAGCTATATATTAGCTGTCTAGCTGGCTAACTAGCTAGCTAGCTATAAGGTATCTATTCGCTAGCTATCTATTAGCTGTCTAGCTAGCTATTTGGCTGGCTATCTAACAGCTATCTAATGGCTATATAATAGCTATCTAGCTGGCTAACTAGCTATCTAGCTAGCTATTCAATAACGATATAATAGCTACCTTTCTATCTATTTGAGTTAATCCCGGGTTGAGTGAACGCTGGCGTGTGTGGCTGCCGCTGCTCACCCACAGAAAAACTGATCCCGTGACTGCAAAGTGACCTTGAGAGTTTTGAAAGGCGCATAGGAATGAAATGTACTATTATTATTATTACTATTTTACCAGGGCCTGTTTCAATGAACTCCAGGACCGCTTCACCAAACTTTGGATCTTCTTAGACTACACCTCAGACTTCATCTACTACACAGATACGTTTGTCAGGTCAAGGACAGGTCAGTTTCTTGTCCACCATTTTGTTTTTGTTCGGATCGTGGTCACGCAACAATCTGTAGACCAAAGCATCACTACAGATTAATAAATGTAGAAATGGATTATATTCTTGTGTCTGCTCCTCAGGCTACTTGGAACAAGGCCTCCTGGTGAAGGACGCCACAAAGCTGAGAGCCAAATACAGGACCACGTCGCAGTTCAAGTACGACATGATTACCATGATCCCCACCGATCTGCTCTTCCTGAAATACGGATTCAATAACCCAGAGTTCCGCTTCAACCGCCTCTGCAAGATGTCCAGACTGTTCGAGTTCTTTGAAAGGACAGAGACCAGGACCAGCTTCCCCAACATGTTTCGCATTAGCAATCTCGTACTTTACATCCTGGTCATCATCCACTGGAATGCCTGCATGTTCTTTGCTATCTCCAAGACCATTGGTTTCGGATCGGACACTTGGGTGTACCCCAACATCAGCCACCCAGAGTATGGCCGCCTGGCCAGAAAATACATTTATTCCCTCTACTGGTCTACACTGACCCTCACTACCATCGGCGAGACGCCTGCGCCGGTGAGAGATGTGGAGTACCTCTTTGTCATCGCTGATTTTCTCACCGGCGTGCTGATCTTCGCCAGTATCGTCGGAAACGTGGGCGCCATGATCTCCAACATGAACGCTTCCCGCGCCGAGTTTCAGGCCAAGATTGACTCCATCAAGCAGTACATGCAGTTCCGCAAGGTCACCAAAGATCTCGAAGCCAGGGTCATCAAGTGGTTCGACTACCTGTGGACGGAGAAAAAGACTTGCGATGAGAAAGAGGTTCTCAAGAACCTACCGGATAAGCTCAAGGCTGAAATCGCCATCAACGTCCATCTTGACACACTTAAGAAAGTACGCATCTTCCAGGACTGCGAGGCGGGTCTCCTGATCGAGTTGGTGCTCAAACTGGAGCCTCAGGTCTTCAGTCCCGGGGACTACATATGCAAGAAGGGCGATATCGGTCGAGAGATGTACATCATCAAGGAAGGCAAGCTAGCGGTGGTGGCCGACGACGGCGTCACGCAGTTCGTGGTCCTCAGCGACGGCGCATACTTTGGGGAAATCAGCATCCTGGGAATCAAAGGCAGCAAGGCCGGGAACAGGAGAACAGCTAACATCCGAAGCGTGGGCTACTCCGATCTCTTCGCCCTTTCCAAGGATGATTTGATGGAGGCGCTCACCGAGTACCCAGATGCCAAGAAGGCCCTGGAGGAGAAGGGCAAGTCCATATTGATGAAGGACAACTTGATCGATGAGGCGGTGGCTAACGCCGGTGCAGATCCTAAGGACCTGGAGGAGAAGCTGACCAGGCTACAGGACAACCTGGACGTGATGCAGACTAAGTTCGCTAAGCTAATGGCAGAGTTCACTTCCAGCCAAACGCGCATGAAGCAACGGGTCACCCAAATGGAGGCTCAGGTGAAATCCGTCAAACCCGAGGATCTGGCAGAAGTGGTGGCTGACAAGGACAAAAAGGTTCAGTGAATAAGGACTTTATAAGGAGCGAAGGACTTTTCCCCCCATTGTCCGAATTGTTTTGAAGTTTGTCCAGAGGATCCTTGTGAATGTCGCGAATAGCGAAAGGTAATCAAAGCCCCCCCACACACACAAAAAGGTTTACCAGCTATAGTAGATCAGGTCAACCATCAAGTCAAAACAACAACAACGCCCCCTGCAGTTAACATTTGATATTGTACAGATAAATGTATATTGATGCACATGACATGAAGATGTCTCGCTGTGTTTGTCTACATGGTCATTTTGTTGATAAAATAAAACGATTACAATATACATCTCGCAGTACTTTTTTATATGCATACAGTAAAGTCTTGTTATATCGATATCTGTTATATCGATAGTACTGCTTATTACGATACTATTTCTATGAACTCAAGGAGAAAATTACATGCCCGCAGGATCGGATATATCGATAGTCCGGTTATATCGATATTATTTCCGACTCCCGAGAATATCGATATAACGAGACTTTACTGTATATTTAGCTAGCTAATGAAGGAAATACTGTAAGTACATTTAGTTAGCCATTTTAAACATTGTAGGATGAATATTAAAATAACGAGTTAATCAGTATCAATAGCGCTTTGTTTCCAATAGATAGACGAGGGAGCAGATGTAGAATGTGTGTCGGAGTTATGTTTTTGCGGGCACGAGGGGGGGGGTCAAGGGGTCAGCTGGTTCAATGCAGGAAGGAGGTGAAAGGTTACAACATAAACCAGAGCTGTTTGACAGGGACCCAATTTGAGATATCTCCACTTCATCCCGCCAAAAGAATGACTGACATCAGAGCCTAGTGAAGGACCACGCATGTAGCTCGCTATTTAGCCAGCTACCCATGTAGCTGGCTATATAGCTAGCTACCCATGTAGCTCACTATTTAGCAAGCTACCCATGTAGCTTGCTATTTAGATAGCTACACATGTAGCTCGCTATTTAGCCAGCTACCCATGTAGCTCGCTATTTAGTGAGCTACCCATGTAGCTTGCCATTTAGCCAGCTACCCATGTAGCTGGCTATATAGCTAGCTACCCATGTCACTCGCGATTTAGCAAGCTACACATGTAGCTTGCTATTTAGACAGCTACCCATGTAGCTTGCTAGTTAGCCAGATACCCATGTATCTCGCTATTTAGCCAGCTCGCCATGTCGCTATTTAGCAAGCTACCCATGTAGCTGGCTATATAGCTAGCTACCCATGTCACTCGCGATTTAGCAAGCTACACATGTCGCTTGCTATTTAGACAGCTACCCATGTAGCTGGCTATATAGCTAGCTACCCATGTCACTCGCTATTTAGCAAGCTACCCATGTAGCTTGCTATTTAGCATCTCCCAGCACTTGCAACACATAATTGACGGAGTAGTGGAAGTTTTAAACCACGTGACAACTCATCGCCCAGTAGACTTAGCGGCTCAACCTCTCGTCGTGTACGTGATCAGCAGTTTTCAAAGAGGTCGCTACAATCGATCCGGACCGCATCCAGGGTCAATTTTCCAATCATCTGCGGCTCCATGTGCTCAGTCAACAAGCTCCAAGAAGATAGAGGTGTCAGCATGTGTCTAAAAGCGTCATCATCATCTTCGTGGACCTCCTCCTGGACTCGGCGTCCATCTTGGCATCCAGCCGAGATGTAGTTTACGGTTTTGATTTGGGAGTCAAGCATGATCCGCATCTGCTCCGAGCCGTCGGATTCAAAGGAAATACTCTTGATGTACGTGGTGGGGGACGGTTGAGATGCGGAAGGGCTGATTGGTGGGGAGGTTGCCCCCTCCGTGTTGTGATTGGAGACCTTCTCTTCTTCAGTGATGATGATAATGGTGTCCGGCTCTTCCTCCTCAGTCAGAACGGACTCACTCTGCTGAGAATGTAACTTCATTTTATCCTGGGGCGTAATACACATACAAAAAGAAATACATTAAAAACAATTAAATAAAATAAAGATTATATGTAGAGGGCTCAAATGCAAGCGAGAAAGCAAAATAGAGAGCTAAAGATTTGCTGGCAGTAAGTGAGGAGAGATAGTGAGGTACATAGGTAGCTAGCTAAATAGCGATCTTCATTGGTAGCTCGCTAAATAGCGAGCGACATGGGTAGCTGGCTAAACGGCCAGCGACATGGGTAGCTGGCTAAATAGCGAGCTAAGTGGGTACCTAGCGAAATATCGAGATACTTGTGTAGCTAGCTAAATATCGAGCTATGTGGGGAGCTAGCAAAATGGCGAGCTACGTGGGTAGCTAGCAAAATGGCGAGCTACGTGGGTAGCTAGCTAAATAGCAAGCTAAATGGGTAGCTCAATAATAGCGAGCTACATGGGTAGCTCAATAATAGCGAGCTATATATGTACCTAGCCAAATGGCAAGCTACATGGGTAGCTCGCTAAATAGCGCACTACATCGGTAGCTCGCTAAATAGCAAGCTACATGGCTGGCACGCTAAATAGCAAGCTACATGCGTGGCTAGCTAAACAGCGAGCTACGTGGGTAGCTAGATAATAGCTAGCTACATGGGTAGCTCTATAATAGCAAGCTACATATGTACCTAGCTACATGGTGAGCTACATGGGTAGCTCAATAATAGCGAGCTATATATGTACCTAGCCAAATGGCAAGCTACATGGGTAGCTCAATAATAGCGAGCTACATATGTACCTAGCCAAATGGCAAGCTACATGGGTAGCTCGTTAAATAGTGAACTACATCGGTAGCTCGCTAGCGAGCTACCTGGGTGGCTCGCTAAATAGCAAGCTACATGGGTGGCTAGCTAAACAGCGAGCTACGTGGGTAGCTAGATAATAGCTAGCTACATGGGTAGCTCTATAATAGCAAGCTACATACAGTAAAGTCTCGTTATATCGATATTCAAGGGAGTCCGAAAAAATATCGATATAACCGGGACTATCGATATATCCGATATCGATATAACGAGACTTTACTGTATGTACCTAGCTACATGGTGAGCTACATGGGTAGCTAGCTAAATAGCGATCTCAATGGGTAGCTTGCTAAATAGTGAGCTACATGGGTAGCTAGCTAAATAGCGAGCTGCATGGGTAACTCGCTAAATACCGACCTACATGGGTGGCTAGCTAAATAACAAGTTACATGGGTAGCTAGCTAATAATAATAATAGTAATACATTTCATTTATAAACGCCTTTCAAAACTCTCAAGGTCACTTTACAGTCACAGTGCAAGTTTTTTTCTGTGGGTGAGCAATAACAAGCTACATGGTAGCTAGCTAAATAGCGAGCTACATGGAAAAGAAAAGAAAAAAAAAAACCTTAAGAAGATCATCTAACAATAAATGATGACATAAATATTTGAAATAAATATACAACAGATTTAGGATTTTGTCTTCAACCTGTGGGATTTGTTTTTAACCTTATTTTTATTTAATTTTATTTCCACTGACGTTTTAATCACCTTTTGCACTCTTGAGCACTCTTTTGCCCATTTGCTGTTCGCCGGATCCGGCACCACTTGAGGCATGAAACATTGGATAATCAGCCACATCCTGCAAAAGAAGACACATTGTGGTTCAACAAGGCAAGCTAATCCTTCATAGCCTTTTTTTTGTATCCCCTCCTCCACTGGCCGATGTTGTAAACCTTTTCTTCACCGCTGCAATTTGATAAAGGCACAGCAACAGCGAAACTCCTCCGGACAACAGCGGGCACAAAACCAGGAGGAACACCGGCATCCCTTCTGAAACTGCGAACGATAGACATTTTTTTTTTAGTCATGAGAGCTGAAGTTAAGCACCACAAAATTGACATAAAACTGCATCACAACAATGTTTTTATTGATGTATTTATTTATGTAGTTGTTTATGTGATTGTTTATTTGATTAAAAATCAAATAAACAAACAATCAGGCTTTCATTGTTTATTTGATTAAAAATCAAATAAACAAACAAATAATTTATTTATTTATTCATTTGTTCATTTGTCCGTTCGTTTTTGTATTTATGTATTTATTTATTTGTTTCTTAAAAATAAAAATAATAATACAAATAATACAAATAATCATAAAAATAAAATAGTAATACTAATAATAATAAAAATAATATTAAAATAATAATAATAATAAAAAAATAATGAAAAATAATATTTTATTTATTCATTTGTTCATTTGTCTGTTCTTTTTTGTATTTGTTTACTATAATAATAATAATAATAATAATAATAATAATAATAATCGTAAAAATAAAATAGTAATAATACTAATAATAATATTAAAAATAAAAATAATGTTAAAATAATAATAAAAACATGAATAATAATAATAATAATAATGAATAATAATAATAATCAGAATCAGAATCATCTTTATTGCCAAGTATGTAGGACACACAAGGAATTTGTTTCCGGTAGAACACGCTGCACTAGTATCGTTGTAAAAAAAAACTATATGAATAATAATAATAATAATAATAATAATAATACATGTCATTTATCAGCGTCTCTCAAGGTCACTTTACAGTCACAGGGTGACAAGGATATCCCCACAGATCCTTTTCCTCCCTCCACCTCTGTGTGCCCCCACCCCTGCACCCGTCTCAGCATGATGGGGGACAGAGCTTTCAGCTGCTCTGCCCCCAAACTCTGGAACTCACTTCCCATCTCAAAACCCCCCACCTATTTAAAATTGCATTTTCTGTGTAGCTCTTTCTCTTGTTTCTATTTATAATTGTATTCTATTTGTGATTGTATTTTATTTATTATAGTACCTATGCTTGT
Organism: Hippocampus bargibanti; assembly: GCF_051943395.1. Lineage (NCBI taxonomy): Eukaryota > Metazoa > Chordata > Actinopteri > Syngnathiformes > Syngnathidae > Hippocampus > Hippocampus bargibanti. Next base: position 3,134,634 of record NC_142740.1, on the reverse strand, counting down.
CTGTGACTGTAAAGCGTTGGAAGGCACTTAAAATAAAATGTATTATTATTATCTTTTTTTTTTTTTTAATGTTTTTGCACATCGTCTGGCAGTTAATTGGTTCCATGACCAGAACACAAAACAATGGTCCCCCCCACAAAAAGCAAAAAAAAAAATGCATTGTGTTTTTCTAAGAAAGAAATGTGGTATTTTTAATACTGTATTTAAAAAAAAATTAAAACGTAGATTGATGACATGATTTAATTTAATAAAAGACACAATCTCCAATAAAAACGCTGATAATAATATTACGACGCACGGTAGCCTTGATGCGCGCGCTCACCTTGGATTACGATCTTGACTTTTTGAGTGGCAGGACTTTCTCCCTGAGAAGTCCAAGCAGTCATCCACAGTCTATGGACGCCCGATGGGAGATCCTCCAACACAAATTTCCGTCTGGTCGCTCGAACCCAGTCTGTCAATCAATAAAATAAATATCATCTTGATCAAAATATTAATACAGTGATACCTGGGCTTACGAACTTAATTGGTTCCCAGACAGAGTGTGTAAGGCCAAAAGTGTGTATCGCAAAAATTAATTTCCCATGGGAGACCATTAAAATGAGAATAATCCGTTCCCAGGTCCCCATAAAACATCATTTTCTACTTTCTATTTTTTTAAACTACACCAAATATACCTTATTTTATGTATAATAAATGTGCTATGGTATTATGATTAAAGAAATAAACTGTACCGTATAATAAAGTCATTTTATTGACCTTTGTGATGGTCGTTGATGGCGTGATGGAATGGAGTGGCCGGTTTCATCAGCATTAAACACTTGATGAGGAACGTTACCTTCTTCTTTCACCATCTTGGATTGATCCCTTGTAGGTGCTTTCGCTGTGATAATTTTACCTTGTTCCTCATCAATTGTGTTCTGTTTAGCTGGGTTGATAGCTTTTTGCATCAAGTGTACAGATTGCTTGTGCGGGTTTTTTGTGGAGCCTGATTGATGGGATATTTTAACCTTGCAGTCTACATTCTGCCTTTGAACGATCAAAGTTGAAATGAGTCCAAATTTCAAGTTTTCTATCCATTTTCTCATTCTCTCTCTGTCGTCTGCCTGTCTCTTTAATATTTAAACCACCTCCTCTCACTGCTGCGTTCTTGACCAATCACGTGGCTTTAACCGAAGACTGGGGGTGGCGAATAGATGGACAAAAACAGTCGGCTGCCATTTTGTTGTTAGGAGAACGGGTCGTTCGCGAACGACACATCACTCATTGTGGCAGCTCCGTGTGTATCCCGAAAAATAGTTCGTATGCCAAGGTAAAATTTTCATCAATTTAACATTCGTAAACCGAAAAGTTCGTAAGCCGAGGGCTTCGTAAACTGAAGTATCGCTGTATATATTTGTTTGTTTACATTGCTTCACATGTCCATTAGCATCTTCCCGGTAGACTGTGTACTGCGCGATACAGCCGCCGCGCTGAGCCCTGGGAAGCTCGGCCCACGTCAAAATCACTTTATTGCCATCCACTTCCTGTTGGAACGATGGACCAACTTTGGGTACTACAAAAGAAAGTAAAAGAGTGGATAAAGGCCAATTCAACCATTGTTCTTTTACTTTTACGCCATTACCTGATCGGCTGGTGTTGAAAAGTGTAAAGGTGCCGCTGGTGGTCATGGACCCGTCGCCATACAGAACATAAACGGCTCCTTTGTAGCACTCAGATGTGTTCAAACCTGTGCGTGGAGAAAATTTATAATAATAATAATAATAATACATTTCATTTATAAGTGGCTTTCAAAACTCTCAAGGTCACTTTACAGTCACAGGATAAGTTTCTGTGGGCGAGCAGCGGCAGCCACACGCACCAGCGTTCACTCAACCCGGCGGAATAACTCAAAAAGATAGAAATATAGCGAGCGAGCTAATAGAATGCTAGATAGCTAGCTAATAGATAGCTAGCTCACTAGATAGGTAACCCTGTGTGTGGAAAAAAAACAGTGATGCATGAAGAAAAAAATGATGTGGAATAATCGGAGAAAATGAATAATAATAATAATAATAATAATAATAAAAAAACAATAATAATAATAACTCAAAGATAGGAAGCTAGCTAGCTAATAGAATGGTAGATAGCTAGCATGGGTTGAGTGAACGCTGGCGCGTGTGGCTGCCGCTGCTCACCCACAGAAAAAATATCCTGTGACGGAAAGTGTCCTTGAGTTTTGAAAGGCGCTTATAAATGAAACGTATTATTATTATTATTATTATTATTATTATTAATAGCTAGCTATAGCTAATATGTTTCCAGACTCAAATAGCTAGCTAGCTATATTGCTAATAGCTAGCTCTCTAGCTAGCTAATAATAATAATAATAATACATTTCATTTATAAGCGCCTTTCAAAACTATCAAGGTCACTTTACAGTCACAGGATCATTTTTTTTATGTGGGTGAGCAGTGGCAGTCACACTTGCTAGTTATTATGAACTCATGATCATCAAAACAGACGATCCGGACTTCAAAAAGACGTGAAAGCAGATTGGTAAACATACCCGTGATGACTACGTGACAGTCTTCTCCGGATAATTTCAGCCAGTGCAGCTCTTGCAGCATGAGCCCCTCGGGGTACCACTCCACCACGTGGGACGTCGCCCCTTCCATTTGTGTCCACAAGAGGGCAGCGCCATGCTCATGTTCCTTCACCGCCAAGTCCAAATGGGCTGATGCTTAAAGGACAACCGACGTCACTTTTTTGTTTCCTAACTGACATCAGAAAAACGTTTTATAGCATCTAAAATACCCAAAACACGCTCGTATGACATTTTTATTTAAATGCAAAACACCAATAAAAATGACTTAAAAGGTCCAAAATCTGCAAAAAATTGAGCTGCGAATTGGGCATTTTCAGAAAGTCCCGCCCCCAATTCGTGATGTCACGCTAAGACGTCTTGCATTGCTGGAGAATCAAAACAATGGCTTCAATTATGTGCCATTTTGAGGCAATATTGGGGGAAAATCTCTCACTCAAAAAAAGAGGCAGAAAATGGCGACCTCTTGTGAGGAATTAATCAGCCCGTTTCCACAGGCTTATAAATTCCTTCTACGGAGCTTGGACGCCCTCTTCTGGCGGCTTTTTGGTGCAACACGAGGTTTTCAGACCAAACAAGTACAGCAAAATACATTGTCGTGATGGAAGGACTGCAATCATGTGTCCTTTTTTTTCGGTCACGGGCGTTCCTTCAGTGACGTCACGTACGGACTCGTCACCAAGACTTAAAAAATGAAGCATTCTGAATACCTTCCCGAGGGAATGGAGGTGATTTTTTTTTTTTTTACCTTTGGGATGATAGGCGACAATTTTGGCCGGTGGAGACGTCCCTTTGGCATTGACGGCGCTAACCGTCACGTGACAACCGGGGCAAAACGCAACGGAAGCGCCGGTGGTGTTGACGCTGAGGTAGGACGTGGATACTGGGACAGACTGGCGACTGTGTACCGCCACCAAGTATGCCAGGATTTTACCCCTGGCGTGAGCGACGGTCATCGGCTTGGAAAAAGTAGAGAGAGAGAGGGAGAGAATAAGAATACATTTCATTTATAAGCACCACACAAAATTCTCAAGGTCACTCATAGCTAGATAGCTAATAGATAGAAAATAAATAGCTAGCTAGCTTCTTTTTTTCGTTTCAGATTTTAGCTAATAGAGCAAATAGATAGGTAGCTAGGCACAGAGAGAGAGAATAAGAATAAATTTCATATATAAGCGCCTCTCAAAATTCTCAAGGTCACTCATAGCGAGATAGCTAATAGATAGCAAATAGCTAGCTAACTAGCTAATACATACCAAATATATAGCTAGCTAGGGAGAGAGAGAGACAGAGAGAGAAAGAAAGAGATACTAAGAATAAGAATACATTTATTTTATAAGCGCCTTTCAAAACTCCGAAGGTCACTTTACAGTAACAGAATCAGTTTTTCTGAAGGTGAGCAGCGGCAGCCACGCACGCCAGCTTTCACTCAACCCGAAATAACTCAAATAGAAAGAAAGCTAGCTAGCTTGCTAGTTAATAGATAGCTAATAGACAGCTAGACAGATACCTAGTTAGCTAGCTATATATTGAATAGTTAGCTAGCCAGATAGCTAACTAGCTAATTTAGACAGCTATATAGCTAATAGATAGCTTGTTATAAATAAATAAATAATAATTAAATAAACCAATAAACACTTTTGATTACTACAGTGGACATCTTAACATGTTATAGGTTATGGGCGCACGGAAGGGTTAACTAGAGTTGAGCTAGTAGCTAACTACCGAGATAGATAATAAATAAATAGATAGCTAGCTAGGTAGAGAGAGAGAGAGCGAGAGAGAGAGACGACATTCATTGTGCTAATGCTAATTTCAAATGTTAGCAATGTAAGATATGTTTTGAGTTCGTCATTTCTCTCCCCGTTTCTACGTTTACGTTTTAACACCCCGTTTCTAGTAAAGCGAAACTGTCACCTCTCTTTCACTTTGTTTTCAAATATATACCACCGTGCGCCTATGTGCGATCAAGTGCAAGTGGTTACTAGGTTGCTGCGTAACGCAGTGATCAACATTTGACCTTTTACTGTCAAGGTGAAACAGAAAGTCTCTCACACACACACACACACGTTTTTTATGTTTACTGGGGACCATTTCCCAGCTCATCATTAACGGGGACCACCCTCAAAAATAACAGAAAATCACACACACACACACACACACACACACACACACACACACACACACACACACACACACACACACACACGCGCACACGCACACACACACACAAATGCGCACACACACATTTTTGTATTTACCTTCCAAAAGAGCCTGATGGACTTGAAGTCAAAGGGAGGTTGAGCGTACCACACATCCATCTCTTTGTCAGGTGCTGCCAGAAAAGAAATTACAAACTTATTTTGTTGTTTTTTTGCGACATTGAAGCCTTCCAAAATAAATATAATAATAATAATAATAATAATAATAATAATAATAATAATAATAATAATAAATTTCATTTACAAGCGCCTTTCAAAACTCTCAAGGTCGCTTTACAGTCCCAGGATAAGTCTCCTGTGGGTGAGCAGCGGCAGCCACAAGCGCCAGCGTGCACTCAACCCGGAAGTAACTCAAATAGATAGCAAGCTAGATAGCTAGCGAATAGATAGCAAATAGACAGCTATTAGCTAGCAAATAGATGGCCATTAGCTAGCGAATAGATAGCTAATAGCTAGGGAAAAGATCTATGCAAACCAAGAATTTTGTGATCATGGAAAACATCTCTAGTAGCATTAGCATGTTCGAGATGTCGCACCATGTACAGTCGATTAACTTAAACAAAACATCACACCATTGTTATTGCCCATTGTAGCCACCACCAAAACAAATATTGTATCTTAACACCATCACTTTGACGCACCAACTTCCTGATATCTGCATCCAGAATTATGTATAGTACAGTGACACCTTGGCTTAGGAACTTAATTGGTTCCCAGAAAGTGTGTGTAAGGCAAAAAGTGTGGATTCCAAACATAAATTTCCCATAGGAAACCATTAAAATGAGAATAATCCGTTCCCAGGTCCCCATTAAACATCATTTTTTTTACTAAATAAGCCATAAAACTACACAAAATAGACCTTATTTTATGTATAATAAATGTGCTATGGTATTGTAATAAAAGAAATAAACTGTACTGTAAGATAAAGTTGTTTTATTTACCTTTGTGGTGGTCGTCGATGGCTTGATGGAATGAATAGCTCTTTGCATAAAGTCTCTCAATCATCTTGGAAGTTGTGATATTGCAAACAGATGCAGGCAGACACACTAGAAACTCCATTAATAGTTGATTGATGGGATATTTTAACCTTGAAGTCCACACTCTGCTTTTTATCAATAAAGATGAAACAAGTCCAATTTTCACTGTTTTCTATCCATGTTCTCACCTTTTCACTTTTGTTTTATTTGTTTCACTTTTTTGTTTCAAGCCCTGTCATCGGCCTTTCTGTTCATGTGCAGCTCTGTGTTTCTATAACCCCTCCCCCTGCTCGATGCTGCGTTTGTCCCCTCCCTCCTCTACCACGGATCTTGACCAATTACGTGCAGCTTTAACCGAAGACTGGGGGCGGGGAATTGAGGACAAAAACAAATTTCCAGCTCCTCGTTCACTTCAGGGATCCGGCTCCAAGAACCGGCTCGTTAGCGAACAACACATCACTCATTGTGGCGCTCCGTGTGTTTCCCGAAAAATAGTTTGTATGCTATGATTATATTCTCACGAATTTAACGTTCGTAAGGCGAAAAGTTCGTTCGCTAAAGCGTTCGTAAGCCGAGGTATCACTGTACTCACAAAACTGTAAAACCTGAATGGGACTGTCGCGGCTTGGAATTGAAGCGAATTTGCGCGAGACAGTCAAATCACATTCCATGTAACGAATAACTTGATTTTTTTTGCTTGCCTTCTTCCTGAGTCCAACTGGAGGTGACGTTGCTCCAGTGACTCCACAGTCCCGTGCTGAATTTGCCTCGAGCTCTGAAACGGTACAACCGGTAGGGTTCCAGAGACCAGATGGACAGCAACTGATCCGTATCCGCCGTCACACTCTGGTGGGGCAACGGCTAGCGTGTTAGCATTTCGCCAGTGGGGATTTGAAGTCTTTCCAACGGGACATTACAGAGACTTTTCAAGGCACCAGGGTGTCATGGGACAAATTCAACAATTTTAAATACTTGGGGGATGGAATCCGTTGTGGTCAATTTACAGACTGAAGTCAGGAACCGTAAAATGTTACAGAATTTACTTTTTGTAGCGTTCTACCTCTCAGCACACTACAATTGTAAAAAAAAACCCAAATTATTTTGCCGCTCTTGGAATCTGGACAAAAATGTGGGGAAACAGGAAGTTGTCATTCTTACCGAATTTCTGTAGATTGTCCACAACCCGACTTCTGTAGCGTACTGGATCTCCACGAATTGCGTTCTTGGGGGTGACTGAACCCTGAGGTCGCATCCCCTGGAGGAACAACGAGGCACAGCGAGGACTGGCGCCGCGGGGATCGCTGTTCACATCGATACAATTTTAACATCTAAGTGCTCCATGACGGTCCTCCAATGAGAAGAACACAACGAGGGTACCGATGTCGCTGAGGGTGTAGTTGGCGGGAAACGAGACGGCAGACCCCAGTGCATTGTGGGTGATGACACGGACCGAGATGAATTGGACTCCGTGGGGCAAAGAAAATCGGACCGTTGGGGGATCGGATGGTCCGATGGAGATTTGGATGGGTGGCCACGATTTGGTGAGATCTTCTGATAGACTCGTTGACACCCTGCAACACATTTGCATGGCAATTGAGTGGTGCGAAGTGGATTTCTTCAAAATGAATATTTCTCGTTCGCACACACGGACCAGACTGACTCTGAAGTATCTCTCAAGTGTGTTTTGCGGCTTCTATCCCAGGAGCAAATCACCAAACCCGTCTGGTTCCTCAGCACCTCGTACTTGCATCGGATCTCCCGCGGCCTCTCGGGTGGGTCTGCAGATACGAAAACGTCCAACGGACCGGTCCGCTTGACAAAATCCGATTTTCCAGCGGGCGATCGACACTCACAACCAGCCCAGATGTCGACTCCGCAAGGGTCCAGGTCCAAGTCACGGCACAGGCAGCTGAAAGTCCGTTGCTTGGTGATATTCTCCACGCGGATGTAAGTGGTAGTGGAATTGACCACAGTGTGATGCTGTTGGGCAGGTGGGTGCTCGCTGAACATGGCGCGGTCGCAATCGTAGTGAAAAACGCAGTAGACCTCCAAGATGGAACCTCGGCGGACCACCGCCCCGGGGTTAGACCAGATCATGCAAGCTGGGGTCTCGCCTCAGAAACAAGAGAAGAAAAATAAGCACTGACAAGGAAGGGCAGAGTTTGTTTGTGAGCAAGTTACTTCTGGTTGTGAAAGTGAGTGAGAGGTCTCGAAAAAAGGGGTTTCTAGGTGCTTGGGATTCAAAGTTTGGACCAACGCAACTTGATCGTTCTTCTCTGTTAAAGGCATTTTGTCTGGATTCCAAAAAGCTTCTTTGATTCTTAATTTAGGACCGCAAAGCTAGACCTCATACACCCCTGCAAGCGCTTGGTACCAGACACTCTTTTTTTATAGACCTCAAGAAATTCCTCTTTTCTTTTGTCCCCAAGACCACAAGGACGCCGTCGCCTGCAGGTGGTACGCGCTTCCATCTGATGGACGGATGATAGCCGAAAATCGATTCATCACTGTACATCATTTTGAAAAAAAATATGATGCGTAGAACTAATTATTCTTTTTAAGTTAGTCCTAAATTGAAATCTTTTTGAGACTGTAAAATTGTTTAAAAAGTGCTTTGTAAAAGTTTTTTTTCGAGACTAGGAACGTATTAATTTCTTTACATTGATTATAATGGAAAGTGATGTTTCGGTTTTTGAACAAATCTGTTTTCGAACATGTTTCGGGAGTGGATTATGGTCAAAAAACAAGATATCACTGTATATCATTCAAATGTTTTTCATTTTTAGTTCCGGGTTTAGTGAACGCTGGCACTTGTGGCTGCCGCTGCTCACCTGCAGAAAAAATATTCAGTGACTGTAAAGTGTCCTTGAGAATTTTGAATAATAATACATTACATTTTAAGCATCTTTCAAAGCTCTCAAGGACACTTTACAGTTACAGGATACAGTCGCTAATAGATAGCTAGCTAGATAGCTATCGAGCCAGCTAATAGATACCTAATAGATAGCTAGGTAGTTAGCTTGATAGCTAGCAAGACTGTCATCAATCTTCTCTCATAAGGAATTCTGTCAAACGGAAATCACTTAATCCGAAAAAGAAATAATAGATATCTAGCTAGATAGCTAGCGAGATAGCTAGCCAGAGAGCCAGCTTTATGTAGCGCTTTAAACGATAGCTGAAGTTGGAACAAAGCGCTAACATGGAAAAAAAATGGAAATGATGCCCCATGGTGGAAGGAAAAAAAAACATTGCCAGATGTCTGGCCAGCGCTTTATCGGCACAACAACGGCGCTCTACGTCATATGTTCAAATCCTGAATGGCAGTGAATGAGTGAACCAAAACCAAACAATTGTACTTTCCTGTGGGCTTCATAAAGATGGTTTTTAATTCTGAAAAATGTTTTGGGGAAAATAAATGTTTGTGCCTTACCTGCGCTAAATTGTGTCAGCAGGATTAGCAACACAACACAGAGAAGGAACCATGTCGTGGGAATTGCCGCCATCGGTCATCAGTCGCTGGCTTTTTTTGGGTGTGGGTGCGTCACATGTTCAGAAGAAAAACCATCGGCACCCTTCGCAAGAAACACAAAAGCGTTTAAAATGCGAGTCGGCGTCAGAAGGGAGAACGTTCACAAAAACTCACGCCAAAAATGTACTTAACCTCAAGTCAAAACGATGGATGATGTACGTTGTCTTTATGTCCTTTCTTCTCATCTTCCACCTGGTCGTCACGGCGAACGTGATAAGCGGTCTCCTTTCTGTTTTTTTTCTTCTTTTGTTTGTTTGCATGTGAGTCAAAAGTTGCACTTGAATGGAGGAAGTTCAGTAGGGTGAACATGCAGCCCTCCCCCCAACCATCTGTTTGCTATCCGATTGGGTCTTTTTAGGTATTACAGTTGAACCATAGACTACAGAATACAGTGATACCTTGTCCTACAAACTTAATTGATTCGCAGACAGAGTGCGTAAGGCAAAAAGTGTGTATCCCAAAAATTAATTTCCCATAGGAAACCATTAACATGAGAATAATATGTTCCCAGGTCCCCATAAAACATAATTTTCTAATTTTCTAAGCCTTAAAACTACACACAATATACCGTCTTTTATGTATAATAAATGTGCTATGGTATTATAATTAAAGAAATAAACTGTACTATATAATAGTCATTTTATTGGCCGGTTTCCTCAGCATTAAACACTATGTGGAATGTAGCCTTCTTCTTTCATCATCTTGATTCTTGAGGAATGATCCCTTGTAGGTGCTTTCTCTGTGATAATTTTATCTAGTTCCTCATCAATTGTGTTCTCTTTTGCTGGGTTGATAGCTTTTTGCATCAAGCGTACAGATTGCTTGTGCGGGTTTTTTTGTGGAGCCTGATTGATGGGATATTTTAACCTTGCAGTCTACACCCTGCTTTTGAACTATCAAAGTTGAAACGAGTCCAAATTACACTGTTTTCTATCCATTTTATCACTTTATCACTCTGTCATCTGCCTGTCTCTTTAATGTTTAACCCCCCCCCCCCACTCACTGCTGCGTTCTTGACCAATCATGTGGTATATGGGGGCGGGGAATATAGGACAAAAACAGTCGCCTGCCATTTTCTTGTTAGGAGAACGGGCTCGTTCGCGAACGACACATCACTCATTGTGGCGCTCCGTGTGTATCCCGAAAAATAGTTTGTATGCCAAGGTAAAATTTTCATAAATTTAACCTTCGCAAACCGAAAAGTTCGTAAGCCAAGGTATCACTGTATAATTTTTTTATGGGTTACATCGAGACATCCCAGTGACGGAGATCATATCCACCTTTTTAGTCCCTTACATTGAGATGCACACATTTGATTCCATCTCGAAAATATATCATTTCAGCAAGAAGTTAACATCGATCTCCCGGATGTCATCTTGTCTCATTTTATTACCTAAGAGAGCATTTCCACTTCGCTCAACTAGCAGACACGATCCCACAACTCTCCTCATCACAATTTCAGTGCATCTGGGAAGTCCTGCATTATAGGACTTTCCCCTACTTACACATAGCATTTCCCCTGAAAAAAAGGTTCTGTCTTAAATTAGTGTGTGTGTTTATGTGTGTGTGTGTGTGTGTGATGTGTTGTGCGTGAGTGAGGAAGTGAAAACACACACAGGAAGTTGCAAGAAAAAAATAATGCTAATGAGTTGAAGTTGAGGAAACTGACTTGCGGTGTGTTTTTACTCATTCATGCCACAAACTGACAACTAAACGCTAGGCTAGCTAGGCTAACACTAACCCAAAATAATAATAATAATAATAATACATTTAATTTTTAAGCGCCTTTCAAAACCCTCAAGGTTGACTTTACAGTCACAGGACGAGTTTTTCTGTGGGTGAGCAGCGGCAGCCACACGCGCCTGCATTCGCTCAATCTGGAGTAACTCAAATAGATAGAAAGCTAGCTAGCAATAGATAGCTAATAGATAGCTAGATAGCTAGTAAGCCAGCTAGATAGCCATATTGCTAATAGATAGCTAGATAGCCGGCCAGGGAGCCAAATAGCAAATAGATAGCAAGTAGCTAGCTAGCGAGATAGCTCGCTAGATAGCAAATGCTAGGCTATTTTTTTGCTTGTCTTTTTACAGTGTGTTGTTGCTTAGTATAGGTTTAAATCCAGTTTTTTTTAATTAAGTCTTTCCTTTGTATGAATTTAGAAGACAAAATAATGCATCGTCAAAAAAGCCATTTTGTTCTTTGGTGACATACTATCCAAAAAGTACAAAATACAAGGAAACTACTGTCTCAAATGATAATAATAATAATACATTTAATGTCGAAGCACCTTTCAAAACTCTCAAGGACACTTTAAAGTCACTGGATATTTTTTTTGTTTGCGGGTGAGCAGCGGCAGCCATTAAAGAATTAAGTACAACATTGTACAAAATTAATATTTGGTGGAATATTCAATACGACTGGCCTGATTGCGCCATTTGCTTCGGTATCACCTCATCAGCATAACTAAGCCTATGTTGCCTAAGAAGTCAGTTGTAGGAACGATCCAAATTGAATCCCACCCCACCATGGCGATTTAGTGAAGGGTTTTGCTGTTTTATGAAAATAGCTTTTTTTACTCCCCATTTAAACAATCTATTTTCTTTCACTAAACTTTTAACCCCATTGTCGTCAAATGAGCCACATCTGGACATCAGGGATATATACATAGGGCTAAAACTACCAGCAAAAAAAATTAGTTTGCTGACGAAGCCTCTTGGATAAGAAGTACAGATGATGGCTGAAGAAACCTTCTCATCCGTAATCCAAAAATTGACATTGAGATTTTTGCTTCGTTATAGTCCAATTTCAGTGTTGGTTATTCTACTTCCCGCCTAAATGCTGGGAAAACAAATTTGAGGGACGTAGCCACCAGTCAGCGAGACCTCAACCGCAGTGTCACCTTGCAAATCCATCGCAGAAGGATCCTCCACGACGTCCCGCCAGTTACCGCCACTCCAGTCCGATCGTGTCGTGTGAGGCCAAGCAGGAGATTCCATCTCAAAGCTGGACGGAATGTTCCTCAGGTGCAGTTCAAAGCCGCTAAAACAAGAGTCATCCCCCCTGGGGGACACCCGGTCCTGGTCCGGCAAGTGTCCTTTTGGGGGTAGGGTCAGTTGAGGTTTGTAACTGTGGTCCAGCGTTGCCATGACAAACGCTTCCAGGAAACTGGTCTCAGGTATGGCGGGATGTTGGACAGAAGGGATGGAGGGATACGAGTCCTCTTCGGAGGCGAAACTAATCGGGGAAAGCGGCGGGTCGCTGTCGGTGTATGAGAAGGACGGCTCGCTCGGGATGGCGTCCAGCTAAGGGTAGAGATGATTTATTATTATTATTATTATTATTATTACCATTATTGCTACTATTGTTGTTATTGCTACTGTTATTTTTATTATTATTATAATTTTTCCTTCTTCATTATTATTATTATTATTATTGTTATTATTGCTACTATTATTGCTACTGTTATTTTTATTATTATTATTATTATTTTTCTTCTTCATTATTATAATTATTATTATTATTACCATTATTGCTACTATTGTTGTTATTGTTATTGCTACTGTTATTTTTATTATTATTATAATTTTTCTTCATTATTATTATTATTATTATTATTATTATTATTATTATTATTGCTACTATTGTTGTTATTGCTACTGTTATTTTTATTATTATTATTATAATTTTTCTTCATTATTATTATTATTATTATTATTATTACTATTATTGCTACTATTGCTGTTATTGCTACTGTTATTTTTATTATTATTATAATTTTCCTTCTTCATTATTATTATTATTATTACCATTATTGCTACTATTGTTGTTATTGCTACTGTTATTTTTATTATTATAATTTTTCTTCTTCATTATTATTATTACCATTATTGCTACTATTGTTGTTATTGCTACTGTTATTTTTATTATTATTATAATTTTCCTTCTTCATTATTATTATTATTATTGCTACTATTGTTGTTATTGCTACTGTTATTTTATTATTATAATTTTTCTTCTTCATTATTATTATTATTATTATTAGTATTACTATTATTGCTACGATTGCTGTTATTGCTACTGTTATTTTTATTATTATTATTTTTTTCTTCTTCATTATTATTATTATTATTATTGCCATTATTGCTACTATTGTTATTGCTACTGTTATTTTTATTATTATAATTTTTCTTCTTCATTATTATTATTATGATTATTATTATTACTATTATTGCTACTATTGCTGTTATTTCTACTGTTATTTTTATTTTTTTTTCTTATTATTTTTCTTTCTTCATTATAATTATTATTATTATCATTATTATCATCATTATTATCATTATCATTATTATTATTATGTAAAGGCATACGGGTACCCAATGAATTGTCCCACCTCCAGTAATTTGATGGCATGGCTTTTTTCTGGCTTGGGAAGCTTTTCCATCAACCAGTCGGGACCACCTGAAGTCCATCTTGCTTTGATCCTGCTCATTTAAACAAACACACACACACACACACACACACACACACACACACACACACACACACACACACACACACACACACACACACACACACACACACACACACACACACACACACACACACACACACACACACACACACACACACACACACACACACACACACACACACACACACACACACACACACACACACACACACACACACACACACACACACACACACACACACACACACACACACACACACACACACACACACACACATGCAAAAGCACGCACACACACCTGGTGCTGTTGTGCTTAACCTTTCACTGCCATTCATGAATTTATTTACAAGGTGACACTAATTTATTCAAACTATGACGTAGAGCGCCATTCACAGATTCGTTTTGATTTTGTTCTTTTCATGCTTGGGTGCCTATAAAGTGCTGTCCATGGCCTCTGGCAATGTTTTTTTTTCTTTACTACTAGGGGGCAGGATTTTTCTTTTTTCCACGTTAGCGCTTTGTTCTATCTTCAGCTGTTGTTAAAGCGCTATACAAACCAATATGTATGTCTTGCGATGTATTTTGTACAGCCGCCCTCATTTCAAGCTCATATAACTCCAGACCCATATTTCTAACGCTGTATTGAATGTTTATGGAGTTCTAAAACTCAATATTTTGTGGGTCCTGGAATTCAAGTGACATTGACAAAAACCCTGGTACTGGAGTGGACACATTTTTTGCACATTGTCTGGCAGTGAATGAGTTAACAATCAAGCTCAAAAGGGCACTTCTCGTGTAATGAGTCATATTTTGTTGTTTTTGGGGGAGTTTCTGTACCTTTGCCTCACACAACTCCAGCACGCCAGTCGTAGCAAGACAGCCACCCCAGCTAATACAGGGAACACCAGCATGGCCAGTCCACCCACTCCACCTAAACCCCAAAAATATAAACCGACCATTAAATAACTTCTTTTTTTCATTCAGGCATTTCACAAAGTGTTCACTTTCCTCAACAATTCCACATTTTCACGGGAATAAAAACCATTTGATTTGAACGAGGACATTTTTCAAATTGCAGCATTTTCCTTTTGTAAAGCCGCCCCCATTTCAATCTCAGATAACTCCAGACCCATTGAACTTAGGAATTAATTCTTTATTTTCAAATGAAAGAAGAGCGTCTCAGGTTTCTTACACTGCATTGAATGTTTATGTAGTCCTAAAACTAAATCTTCTTTGGGTCTTGGGAATTTGAGTGAAAATGACAAAAACCCTGGCACTGGAGTGGACACATTTTTCCACATCTGGCAGTGAATGAGTTAATGTCAAACTGAAAACAATTTTTTTACGTTTCCCAAATGCTCACGTTTCCAGTATTAGGCATCTTGAAATTTTCCAACTCTCGTATTAATAACTAGCTCTCTATTTGCTATCTATATGCTATCTATTAGCTATCTAGCTAGCTATCTATCTATGAGTTATCCATGAGCCTGCGAACTAACTTTCTATCTATTTGAGTTATTCCAGGTTGAGTGAACGCTGGCGCATGTGACTGCCGCTGCTCACCCACAAAAAAAACGTATCCTGTGACTGTAAAGTGACCCTGAGAGTTTTGAAAGGCGCTTCAAATTAAATGGATTATTATTATTATTATTAATATTGTTGAAGGAACGTGATTGGGAATTGCGTGATGAGGCACCTGCGGGCTCCGTGGGGGGCCGTGAGTAGATAAGGTTCCCACGTGGGCCTTCTCCGGCAGCGGTGGAGGCTGACATCTGAATCGCCACAGCGCCAAGGGGATATTTCAGCCGTGCCTGCCTCTGCTGCGACGCAGCCACCACCACCACCACTAATGACGACAACGTCAACAGTCTTGTACACTTGCATGACATTTTCACTTAAAGGACAACCGACACCATTTTCCTAACTGACATCAGAAAAACGTTTTATAGCATCTAAAACACTCAAAAACACGCAAGCTGATATTTTTAGTTAAAAGCAAAACACCAATAAAAATGACTTAAAGTGTCCCAAAACTGCCACAAAATGAGCTCGGAACTGGGTAGATTCAGAAAGTCCCGCCCCCTTGTTTGTGACGTCACGCTAGGATACTCCTTCACAAACTGCCTTGCTCCAGAATCAAAACAATGGCTTCAGAGAGTTCAGAAGAAATGAAGAAGCGGTGGGAAGAAGAAAATAACAATAATAATAATCATCATAATACATTTCATTTATTAGCGCCATTCAAAACTCTCAAGTTCACTTTACAGTCAGAGGATAGGTTTTTCTGTGGGTGAGCAGCGGCAGCCACACGCGTTCACTTAACCCGGACGTAACTCAAATAGATAGAAAGCTAGTCAGCTAATAGCTAGAATTCTGAAACTCACTTCCTCCCAACATTTGTTACACCGATTCTCTTCCCACCTTTAAATCCCATCTCAAAACCCACCTATTTAAAATTGCATTTTCTATGTAGTTCTTTCTCTTGTAAAATTGTATTTTATTTATTATATTCTATTTTGTGATTGTATTTTATTTATTATAGTACCTATGCTTGTCTGTGACTGTAAAGTGTCCTTGAGAGCTTTGAAAGGACGCTTCAAATAAAAGGTATTATTATTATTAGCTAGCTATTTAGCTAATAGCTAGCTAGCTACATAGCGAATAGATAGCAAATAGATATTTGAAGACCTAACTTGACCTTCTTTCTATCAAAACGTGATTTGGAAGGCGAACTACAAACACTAAAAATGGCTAGAAAGGCTACTGAGAAAACCGAACACCGACTGAAAAAAAATTGATCGCAAAAGTGCTGTATATTTGTTGCAATATTAAAACCGGCCACTAGAGGCCAGTGCTGCACTCAATCCGTTTTCCTGTCTTCCTATTTCCACTCGTTTATATTTGTCTCACTGTGATGCGTTTGTTCACCTGGGATTTCTCGGCTACGCACGTGCGGGGTCCTCAGATAGACGGTGTAATTGTTGATGAAGCCCCTCTGCCGCTCCACCGGGGGGTCTTCCCATTGAAGCAGGAGGTGCGTGGAGTTGTGGTCCAGCACAGACACCCTGGGACCAGCGTCCGGTACTGAAACATCAACGTGTGATGTGACGTTTTTGACATTTTCTGATATTACAGTCTCATTCCTAAAGTGTTTTTTTTTCTTCATGTTCAAGGGGGAACATAACACCTATATTGAAAAGGAAAAAGAAAATAAAATTTAAACTATAAGAAAAAGTAAAAAGAAACAAAAAGAAAAAGAAAAAAAAAGAAAAAAGAAAAAGAAAAAAAAAGAAAAAAAAAGAAAAAAAGAAAAAGAAAAAAGAGACAAAAAAAAAAAAAAAAAAAGAAAAAAAAAAAAAAAAAAAAGAAAAAAAAAAAAAAAGAAAAAGAAAAAAGAAAAAAGAAAAAAGAAAAGAAAAAAAGTACAAGAAAAGAAAAATAGACGAAAAAAGAAGACAGAAAAAAAGAAAAATAGACGACAAAGAAAAAAAGACAAAAAAAAAAAGTACAAAAAGAAAAAAAAACAAAAAAAGAAAAAAAGAAACAAAGAAAAAAATGAAAAAAAAGAAGAAAAAGAAAAAAAGAGCGAAAAAGAAAAAGAAAAGAAAAAGAAAAGAAAAAAGGAAAAGAAAAAGAAAAATAGATGAAAAAAAGAAGACAAAGAAAAAAAGTACAAAAATTAAAAAAAAAAAAAATAAAAAGAAAAAAAAAGAAATATATATATCTATATATATATATATACACAAGAAAAAAAAGAAAAAAAAATCAGAAAAAAAGAAAAAAGAAAAGGAAAAAGAAAAAGAAAAATAGAAAAAAAGAAAAAAAAAAAAAAAAAAAAGAAAACGAAAAAAAGAAAAAGAAAAAAAGAAATAAAAAGAAAAAAGAAAAGAGAAAAAGGAAAAAAAAGAAAAAAGAAAAAAAAAAAAAAAAAAAGAAAATGAAAAAGAAGAAGAAAAAGAAGTTTTTTTTATGCAGGAGTGCATTACTGAGCTGTCCCGAGTAGGCCAAGATGGAGGACGACGTGCTGACTCCTCGTGCGTTCACGACGTACACTGAGACGTGGTACCTCACCCCCACAGACAAACCTCAGAACAGGAAATCACAATTACCTTACGTGTAAAACACGCGATATCCACTGGGTGTCAGTATCGTACTGAAAACAAGAGCCCAATTGTTTTCCTTCACCTTTTCTGATGGCGTGCTTGTGTTTCTTTACCTGCAATTGTCGCATTGTTTTGATCCATGGAAACTAGCATCCAGCTGAGCTCGCGGTGACCAACGGGCACTCTAGTCCATTCCAGGACATAGTACAGCGCTACGCTTCCTGGTGACCGTGCTCTGGTCAGCTCCCAGGAGACGAGGACAGCGCTGCCGTTAGCCGTGGGATAGCCTAGCTTGAGAGCAGGCCCAAGTTCACCTGAACACCCACATGCTACGTTAGCCTCGTTGCTACCATTTCAACTTAAAGGACAACCGACACCTACGGACAAGTTGCGTCCATAATTTGTAAAATCACCTGAAATGACTTCTACGGAGTGCATTTTACAAAGATTCCACAGCATATAGCTAGATTTTACGTTTTAAGACTCGCGCTGAATATTCAGGAAGTCTTGTTTTTGAGTTGATGACAATGCCCTGAGTGACGTCACGGAGGGAACGCCCGTGACCGAGAAAGCGACACACAATGCATTTTGGGTATTTTTTTTCCATCTGAAAACACTGTGTTGATCGCAAAATTAGAAGAAAAACTATATCAATTACGCGATGGTGAATCGTGTGTCGCAGCCAATTGCGGTAACGCGTATAAAGAAGGTGTACGCTTACACAAATTCCCAGCGGACAAATCAGACCATTTCCAACGGAGCTCGTGCGCCATCTTGTGCATTTTTTCGCCGCTGCATTAGAGTCCAGACGGCTCGAATTGATATGGAAGGACTTCTTTAATCGATTGCAAACATTTATGCTTTCCTCTTCAGAAGTATTTGAATCATATTCATAATGAGTAACAAGAAAGCATCTTGTCCGAATCTGAACTCTCTGAAGCCATTGTTTTGATTCTGGAGCATGGCAGTTTGTGAAGGAGTATCCTGGCGTGACGTCACGAACAAGGGGGCGGGACTTTCTGAATCTGCCCAGTTCCGAGCTCATTTTGTGGTAGTTTGGGGACACTTTAAGTCATTTTTATTGGTGTTTTGCATTTGACTAAAAATATCAGCCTGCGTGTTTTGCGTACTTTAGATGCTACAAAACGTTTTTCTGATGTCGGTTAGAAAACAAAAAAATGGTGTCGGTTGTCCTTTAAATACACTCTCATTAAGGTTTGGTAAATGCTTTATTCAAAACATTTCTTTAAAAAAATGTAAATTATACAATTGGAGATACTTTTAAAATAGAATAACAAACATTACAATTATCACTTACAGTGTGTTGTAATGCGTTGGGTGTGTACCTGAGAATGAGAGTGGCACGATGGCCGGTGGCGACGTCCCATAAGCGGTGACCACGCTGACAGCAAGCGCAGTTAGGTCAGAGGGCACCTGAAGGGAAAACCTGCACAGGAATGTGGCGCAGAAGACATCCCGTACCGGAGGACACCGACCCAGGTCTACATTGTAGTGCTTCACCTGGCCGCTGAATGACTCTGGAGGAGGAGCCTAGACATTGTGATGCAACAATTAGGCAAATTTACGGTAAACAAAGCTGAACTCATTACGGACCTCTCCTCCCATGACTAGGCGGATAGCCTGGGTGAAGATGCAATGTTTTCAAGCAACAGCACAGAAGCTCAATGGCAAGAGATAAGCAGAACTGCAGTGTAGACAGAGATTAACAGTAGCAAATAATTTACTACAGATTAAATAATAGCGTTAGCTCAAATCACTGTTCTTATCATTTCTGATAAGTCAAAGTCAAAGTCAGCTTTATTGTCAAATATGCTAATATGCATGACATACAGCACAGATGACAATGTCCTCTCAAGGCACTTAAAATGTGGCTAAAAAAGACAATTGACAACAGAGAATACATGTAATTTCTGAATGTAAAGTGAGGTAGTGTCGTACGCAAAGTGAAGTACTGTCATATGTAATGTGAAGTAGTATAGTAATGCAAAAACAAACAAAAAAGGTTGAAGTGAGGTCTTGCAGAAAAAAAAACAAGAAAAAAATAGAGTTCAGGATGATAGTACAGCGTGTACGTGTAGTGTTTGGTGAGTGTGGCAGTGGGAAGGGGCAGGGGGGGCAGGGCTGGGAGGGAGTTGAGTCTCCTGACTGCCTGGTGGCAGAAAAAAAGGTGTATAATCTAATATTAAATCGTAGTTGTCACTGATGCGTATGGATGCACCCTACACTGACTAACAAAATGTAATTCAACAACCAAAAAAAGGTCAAAGGTCAACGAGCTTTCATTCAAACACCTGAAAACTCATTTTAAATTGGAATAAAAACCTGCATGCGTCTCCTTTAAGACACATCTTAAGAAGTAAAACCACATTACCTTCCACAAAATAGTGACAGTCTGCAGTGAGCTACTTTTGCGATTGCTCAAGATCCGCCACACATGCAGCGGCTGAGAAGGTCCTAAAGATACGCACAGGAAATTTATTAGTTAGCAATGACACTTTTATAATCCCAAATGTGCACTTTGCTATGGTGGCCTGTTTGTTTTGAACAGTTTAATGACATGTTCAAACTCAACACATTTAACCTTTACCTTTAAAAGTCTGCTAGCATAATGCTAAAATGTAACAAGAACTACTAGAGTGAACGCTGGCGCGAATGGCTGCCACTGCTCACCCGCACACAAAAATTATGTGACTGTAAAGTGTCCTTGAGAGTTTTGAAAGGTGCTTATAAATGAAATATATTATTATTATTATTATTATTAAAGACCGGTAAATTAAATTAGCATCGCCAATGCTCTAGTCCTTGAAATACAGGTAACATCCGATTTACGACCACCCGTACATACGACCACGACCTCCAGACACTATTGTTAACTCAAGAGGGGGAATTTGCAAGTCATTTAGCCTTCGAGTCTTTATTCAACATTTTGAATGGATTTTGACTTACAACCATTTTGACTTACAACCGTTTGGTCGGAACGGAACTCGGTACTAAGTCGGATGTTACCTATACTTGGAAAGTAGAAGATGATGGTGGCAAAGTAACGAGAGTATCAACATTTTAGAAAGTAGCCCTATCGAAGTAAAGCCAATCGAAGAACGTTGATCATGAAGAGCAGGGGCCCTGAGATGGAGCCCTGGGGAATCTCTTTTGCTGATTAGAACTGTGTAGTGCCTCTTTGTAATTTTTTGATGATGATACTAGTCCAGCGTGAAACAAATTCCTTGTGTGTTCTACATACTTGGCAATAAAGATGATTCTGATTCTGATTAGGGAGGGCTTGGATGGGAAGATTTAGCTAGATAGACCAAGTATAGACTTTGAGGAATGAATGTGAGCATTCGTGGGAAATAAACATCACACGCATGTACTTTTCTTATATTTAAGATGGCTCCTGTATTTTCATATTGTACTTCGGTGTAATAATTCGCGTAAACACTTGAAAGGGAATTTAATTTGACCTTTTCCTGGACTTTTGCTCATCGCCTCTGAACTCCATTTGCTGCATTTCCTGGTTCCCGTGATACACGTCCTGATCTGGAATTGGTAGTTTGTCAGGGGCTCCAGGCCGTCCACTTGTACTTCGTCCTGCCTGATCCGCCTCGCCTCTCTCACTTCCTAAGTGATAAAAGGCAGGAAGACGGTGGGGGGGGGGGGGGGGACGTCAAGGTAGGAAAGACCCTCTTCTGGATTTTATTTTGAAATTTATTTATTTACCCAGGAGGAAGAGTTGGCTAGGCGGAGTCTGACGGAAGCGCTTAGCTGCGACGAGTCTTCGGGGGTAGCCCACCGCAACACAGCCCCCATGGTGGGGGCGTTCTTAAAGTCCACTTGTGTGATGCGAGGGCGATGGGGTACGACTGCAGGGTAGGAAAGACCCCCTTATTTCAAGATCACATTGGCATTTTCACGATTCATTGCATCACTTATTCCCATGAATCCCTTTTTTTTGGTTTAACTGAATTCGAATTTGTCGCTACAGTGGTACCGTGGCTTACGAACTTAATTGGTTCCCAGGCAGAGTGTGTAAGGCGAAAAGTGTGTATCCCAAAAATTAATTTCCCATAGGAAACCATTAAAGTGAGAATAATCCGTTCCCAGGTCCCCATAAAACATAATTTTCGACTTAGTGCTTTGTAGTGCGAAGTGTGTTTCTTGATTGCTCACGTAATTCCGCGGACTGCAGCATAAACGGGTCAGATCGGGAACGTCCAAAGCGGTTGTTAGCAGTGACCACCAGTCGGTACCGTTGTTTCGCATCCAACTTGGCTTTCGGTAGCACTACATTGTCCGGCTCTGAGGTCCAATTCCAAGTGCCGTTTTCACTGTTCGTGACAGACAGACAGACAGACAGACAGACAGACAGACACAGACACAGACACACACACACACACACACACACACACACACACACACACACACACACACACACACACACACACACACACACACACACACACACACACACACACTCCTGTTTTAATGGTTTTGTGAGGTCCGGATAACTCCAGATAAGGAGTGAGGACCACCGTTGCTGATAAGTTTAGAGAAGAACTAGTGTTACATTTGAACACTAAATGTCACCCCATTTCCAACTTCAACTTCTTCAAAAAAAAGAAAAATGGACTTGAAACAAATAACAGCAGGAGTGAGGACTCTGAATGGGTACATTCAAAGTCCTCATCCCTGTAGTGAATTTGGTTAAAATATCGTTTTACTTTTTCCTCATTAACCACACACACACATATATAAACACACAGTGAGTAAAAAGTGTGTGTATCCAAGTGAAATGAAAATACACATCAAAAAATCATTTTGGGTGAATTTGTGAGGACCTTTCTGAAACTTTAACAGATGCCCTCTAGAAGCCTTTAGAATGAAAAACTTGTGAGGACCGGGCAAAAGGTCCTCACTTGACAAAAATGTCCTCACTACGTATGGTATAAAATGTTAGTGGTCCTCACAAAACTAGTCATACAAACACACACACACACAAAACGTTTGCTTATGCGAGTTGATCCAAGCAGCCGGTGAGTGATTGACAGCTGACCTGCTGAGTGACACCTTGTAGGAAGTGACCATGTGGGTGTCGCGGCCAGCCCGCCACCGGCATTCCACCAATGGAGAGTGCGAGGTGGTTTCGCAGGTGATGTTCTCCGGCTTATCTGGGGGCCCTTTCATGATGGAAGAGACTTGTTGTTAGCCATGATGCTAGTTCGTCATTTTTTGGCTACTTTTTAGATGTGCATTGTTAGCCATGATGCTAGTTCGTAATTTTTTGGCTACTTTTTAGATGTGTGTTGTTAGCCATGATCCTAGTTCATCATTTTTTGGCTAATTTTTAGATGCTTGTTGTTAGCCATGATGCTAGTTCGTCATTTTATGGCTACTTTTTAGATGCTTGTTGTTAGGCATGATGCTAGTTAGTCATTTTTTGGCTACTTCTTAGATGGTTGTTGTTGTTAGCCGTGGGGCTAGTTTGTTATCTTTTGGCTACTATTTAGAAGCTCGTTGCAAGCCATGATGCTAGTTCGTCAGTTTTGGCTACTTTTTAGATGCTTGTTGTTAGCCATGATGATAGTTCATTATTTTTTTTGGGCTACATTTTAGGTGCTTGTTGTCAGCTACGATGCTAGTTCATCTTTTTTTGCTACTTTTTAGATGCTTGTTGTTAGCCATGATGCTAGTTCATAATTTTCTAGCAACCTTTTCAATGCTCTTTGTTAACCATGATGCTAGTCTGTAATTTTTTTGGCTACTTTTTAGTTGCGGTTGCTTGTCTATAATGTAATTATGTAGCTAACTATCTAGCTAGCGCCATAATTACAGTCAACAGCGGTCTTGCTTTGAATGCTACAAGAACCCCATCACCTAAACTGCTGATGTTACACTTTGAGACCCCTCATATGGTACATCATTATTATTATTATTATTATTATTATTATTATTATTATAATGTTGCTTAAAACAAGAGTTAATATTGTTATATTCTCAGATCAATGCTGAATGCCGAGTAGATATTAAGCAAGTTTACGTACGTCCGCCGTGCAAAGTCATCCCTCCGACAACGTAGTCGACACCGTTTTCGTGCAGCCTGCACAGCAGGTGGAATCGAGGCCGCTGGACGTCGGGCAGCTTGAACTTCACCACCGGGCTGCAGTCGTCCTTCTTCCACTGAGCCTCCGGGTGCGGTTTCAATACCAAGGACACTTTGGACCTGAAAACATCCTCAGCTTTACATGCCTTTTTTTTTTGTCTTTTTCGTGCATTTTTGTTTCCATGTTAGATCAATTGTAACTTGTTAGGTATATTTTGTATTTTCATTTTTCTTGTGCAGTGATACCTTGGCTTACGAACTTAATTGGTTCCCAGAGTGTGTAAGGCGAAAAGTGTGTATCACAAAAATTAATTTCCCATAGGAAACCATTAAAATGAGAATAATTCGTCCCAAGGTCCCCATAAAACATAATTTTCTAACTACTTTCTAATTTTCTAAGCCTTAAAACTACACAAAATATACCTTATTTTATGTATAATAAATATGTGTGACGGTATTATAATTAAAGAAATAAACTGTACGTACTATATAATAAAGTGTTTTTTTACCATTGTGATGGTCGTTGATGGCTTGATGAAATGGAGTGGCCGCTTTCATCAGCATTAAACACTTGATGAGGAACGTAACCTTCTTTCACCATCCATTGAGGAATGATCCCTTGTCGGTGCTTTCTCTGTGATAATTTTATCTTGTTCCTCATCAATTGTGTTCTGTTTAGCTGGGTTGATAGCTTTTTGCATCGAGTGTACAGATGGATTGTGCGGGTTGTTTGTGGAGCCTGATTGATGGGATATTTTAACCTTGCAGTCTAGACTCTGCCTTTCAACTATCAAAGTTGAAACTCTCTCACTGTCGTCTGCCTGTCCAGTTACTACCTGAGATTTCTTTTTTTATTTATTTTAGCCTTTAACATGACTTCCTCTCTACCAAAATTGCTTTGAAAGGACTTCAACTGGCATCCGTTACTGCCAAATCAAAAAAAAAAAATTTTTAACTCCCATTTCTCTGTATTCTTACCTCCATCCACACTTTTTAATATGACAGTACACCAGGAGGTCCGAGCCCAGCAAAAACGGAGAGGTAAGTTCCGCGCTGAGGTGACCCAGGCTGTCGTCAAACATCTGACAGCCGCCAAAGAGTGGTTCACTTCCTACGGGGAAGTACCAAAAATGAAACAAAAAATGCAACCAAATAAATAAACAAACATAATTCTCAATAATCGCATGTAAATAAAATAAAAAATGAAAAAATGCACACTTGTACGGTAAATATGGGTTGATGCAATACAGCTACATATACATTGAGACCTCAACTTACAAACTTTTTGTCTTACAAACGTCAAATTTATGAAAATTAAACCTTATAATAAGCACTATTTTCATAATAGACACCCACCACGGCTGGCAGAGTGATCTTCGGCGGAAGCACACGACCGAACAGCACCAGAGGTTAATTTACCAACAGTCCTTATGGAAGGTGACTCTCCTTCCATAAGCCATCAACGACCATCAAAAAGGTAAATAAAACTTTATTTTACAGCACAGTTTATTTCTTTAATTACATTTGTCATGTAATGTGCCTCTCTTTCTAAACAGCAATTCCCTTTGGCCTTCGACCTCCAACGCCATTCCATAAATGACCATCACAAATGTAAATAAAGTGACTTTATGATAAAATGCAGTGTATTTCTTTCATTACAATACAATAGCACATTTATTCTACATAGAATAAGGTATGTTGTGTGTAGTTTTAAGACTTATTTAGTTGAAAAGTATATTTTATGGAAACCTGGGAACGGATTATTCCCATTTTAATGGTTTCCTATGAAAATTTTCTTATTGAGATACACACTTTTCGCCTTACACACTCTGTCTGGGAACCAATTAAGTTCGTAAGTTGAGGTCTCACTGTACTTGCACTATGTACAGTTTTTTATGAAACAGTTTTTTACAGTATACAGTTGACATTTTTATTTTGCTACGCTTAGAATATATTGTTTTATATCCTTTCACACACCCCCTCCCCATCCTCCTTTCAAATTGCTGCTGTGGACTGCAAAACCTTTATGTCCCCATTGTGGGACAAATAAAGGTTTTCTGATTCTGATTCTAAATACAATAAATAAATAAATTGTCTTTTAGGAGTGCACATGTAGTTAAAAAAAATGCGACAAAATACTCACCTCTCAGGAAAAGGACGATGAAACATCTCCAGAAGTTCATCGCAGCTCAGCGGTTAAAAGTCATTGCATCAGCGGAACAACTTCCTGACGTGGAGCGAAGGCTTCTGACGTTCGGTGAAGCGTCCATCTGATAACAGGCAAACTGCACCAGATCGGTGTGTTAAAATGACATAATAGGTGCTTTTGCTTGTTTTGCATATGGGGGAACGAATTAAAAAAAAATGAGGCCAGTGACCCGTTTAGTGATGTAAAAGTGGGATAAGGGGGAGTCTTCAAGTCCGCAGGTGCCCTACTTGACTCACCGCAAGATGACATTCGCACGCAAGCGTTTCAACATGCAACCTGGCAGAATGAGCATGCTCAGCGGACTCTTGTGATGATGCTGATAATAATAATAATAATAATAATAATAATAAAAAACATTTCATTTGTAAGTGCCTTTCAAAACTGTCAAGGTCACTTTACACACAGGATCGGTTTTTCTGCGGGTGAGCAGCGGCCACCACATGCGCCAGCGTTCACTCAACCCGTAACTCAAATAGATAGAATGCTAGCTAGCCAATTGATAGCCAACAGATACCTAGCTACATAGCAAGCCAGCTAGACGTTGAATAGATAGCTAACTAGCTAGCAAGCCAGCCAACCAGCCAGATATCTAATAGATAGCAAATAGCTAGCAAATAATAACAATAATAATAGTAATAATAAATGTCATTTATAAGCGCCTTTCACAACTCTCAAGGTCATTTTACAGTCACAGGATATTTTTTTGGGGGAATAAGCAGCGGCAGCCACACGCGCTAGCGTTCACTCAATCCGGAAATAACTCAAATAGATAGAAAGCCAGCCAGCCCGCCAACCGATAGCCAACAGATAACCAGCCAGATAGCTAATAGATGGCTAGCTAGATAGCTAGCCAGCCAGCCAGCCAGCTAACAGATAGCAAATAGCTAACAAATGCTGATTAAAAATAACAATAATAATAATAATAATAATAACAATTTCTACTACTTTCTTTCCTTTTCCATTTGATAGCCAACAGATACCTAGCTAGATAGCAAGCCAGCTAGACATTGAATAGATAGCTAACTAGCCAGCCAGATATCTAATAGATAGCAAATAGCTAGCAAATGCTAATAATAATAATAATAATAATAATAATAATAATAATAATAATAATAATACAGTAAAGTCTCGTTATATCAATATCGGATATATCGATAGTCCCGGTTATATCGATACTATTTCTATGCACGCACGGAGAAAATTACATGCAAACAGGGTCTGATATATCGATAGTCCCGGTTATATCGATATTTTTTCGGACTCCCTTGAATATCGATATAACGAGACTTTACTGTAATAATAATAATAATAATAATACATTTTATTTATAAGTGCCTTTCAAAACTCTGTCACTTTACAGTCACCGGATAAGTTTTTTTTGGGGTGAATGAGCAGCAGCAGCCACACGCGCTAGCGTTCACTCAACCCGGAAGCAACTCAAATAGATAGAAAGCCAGCCAGCCCGCCAACCGATAGCCAACAGATAACAAGCCAGATAGCTAATAGATGGCTAGCTAGATAGCTAGCCAGCCAGCTAATAGATAGCAAATAGCTAACAAATGATGATTAAAAATAACAATAATAATAATAATAATAATAATAACAATTTCTACTACTTTCTTTCCTTGACTCCCCGCGTCAACCAGCAGCAGCCAGCTATAAACTAATTTCACCTTTAATCTTATTTTCCACCGCACCTCCGGACTTGTTACATAACTCATCCTTCACCTTTCCTCTTGTTCCTCCCCTCATAAAAAAAAACAAACAAACAAATCTGATCCCCGACTCGGCGCATGAGAAGAATTGCTTGGAAAAAAAATACAAATATGATTTTTCAAGCTCTTTTCGAGTGTCTGGACGCCAGCGGTTGGCTTTTGTTTGCGTTGGCGGCTTTGCTATTGACAGATGTGCTCCGAAACTGGAGACCGGGCACTTTCCCACCGGGACCTTTGGCCTTGCCTGTTCTGGGCAATGTCTTCACTGGAATGGACTACCGAAATGTGGCGCGTGTATGTTTTTTTTTTGTTTTGTTAGCAAACTATTCTAATTGAGTCACATTCATTTGATGAGGTTTACATTTTTTTTCCAGCTCGCCAAGGAGTACGGCCCCGTGTTCAGCTTGAGGCAAGGCAGCGAGAGGCTGGTGTTTATCTCTGGATACGACATGGTCAAAAAGGCACTGGTCAATCAGTTGGATAGCTTTGCGGAGCGGCCTTCTGTCCCGCTATTCGATGCGACCTTCAAGGGTCTCGGTGAGTGAGATTGGAAACCGTTCGCTGTGAAAAATGGAGCATGCGGTCATTCCTTGCGAATTTGTGGTTATTCAAGCGGCCATCATGTTGAAGTGAGATGGGGATAGACTCCAGTATGTGTTAGCTTTATGAAAAGCTGACATTTGCCGCGAGGTGGCGGGACGATTTAGATTTTTGGCCAGGTGTACGTCTTAGCGAGACCTATTAGGAATTTAACTGAGCATTTTCGCATTAAATTTGACTAGGCATTAAAGGACAACCGACACCATTTTTTTTTTGTTTCCTAACTGACATCAGAAAAACGTTTTATAGCATCTAAAATACACAAAACACGCAGGCTGATATTTTGAGTCAAACGCAAAACACCAATAAAAGTGTCCCAAAACGACTTCAAAATGACCTCCGAAAGTTTCCGTTTCAGAAGGTCCCGCCCCCTTGTTCGTGACGTCACGAACAAGGGGGCGGGACACTCCTTCACAAACTGCATTGCTCCAGAATCAAAACAATGGCTTCAGAGAGTTCAGATTCAGAGAAGATGTTTTCTTGTTACTCATCCAGTTATGAATATGATTCAAATAGTTGTGAAGAGGAAAGCATAAATGTTTGCAATCGATTAAAGAAGTCCTTCCGCATCAATTCAAGCCGTTTGGACTCCAATGTAGCACCCAGAAAATGCACAAGATCACAGGAGTAATTTCGGACTTAAAAACGATCACTTTAATTTGCATATACTCTCAATAAATAGCTGCACAATTCGGGCGTCGGTCTTGAATGGCTACGTCCCCTGCCGGCAGTAAAAGACAATCTTCCTGTGTTCGAGCCTTTATCCACAGTGTCCGATCGAACATCTCTGACACCCATTGAACATCGTTTCAGGTGTAGCGACGAGCAATGGTTACCCGTGGAGGAAGCACAGAAAGTTTACCCTCTCCCACCTGCGCCATTTCGGAGAAGGTCAACAATCCCTGGAAAACTGTATCAAAACAGAATGCGACTTCTTATGCGAGGCCTTCAAAGAGGAACAAGGCAAGCGTGGCGTTCAATGCCCCTTTGATGCCAAATAGCGTCAAACATCTCCATGATTTTCCATCTCCAGGGAAGCCATTCAACCCTCACTACACTTTAACCAACGCGGTTGGAAACGTCATCTCCACGGTGCTTTTTGGGCACCGCTTTGAATACAGCGATGGAAACTACCGCAAATTTCTCGAGCTGGACAACGAGGCCATTCTGCTAGCCGGTTCTCCGTTTGCACAGGTCCAAGGGCCTGCAGTGACATTGTAAAACTATTGCTAGCCGGGCATCAAGCAACCTGTTACAGTAAAGTCTGGTTATATCGATATGGGTTATATCGATAGTACTGCTTATTACGATACTATTTCTATGAACGCAAGGAGAAAATTTACATGCCGCAGGATCGGATATATCGATAGTCCCGGTTATATCGATATTTTTTCCGACTCCCGAGAATATCGATATAACGAGACTTTACTGTATTTACTTATTTATTTACCTTTTGACTCTAGCTCTACAACGCCTTCCCGTCTTTATTCAAGTACCTGCCGGGATCGCACCAGACGGTTCTCGGTAATTACGGGGAGATCGATCACTTCCTGAAGGCTGAAGTGCAAAAGCACCAGGAGCAGTGGAACCCGGAGCAACTTCGTGACTTTATTGACGTATACATTGCCGAGATAGAAAAGGTGGGCGGCTCCATCAAACACTTATCCATTAGCTATCTGGCTGGCTATGTATTAGCTGGCTATCCATTGGCTGTGCGGCTAGCTATCTATTAGCTATGTATTATCTATCTAGCTGGCTATCTAGCTAGCTATCCATCAACTGTCAGGCTATCTGGCTAGCTATGTGTTGGCTGGTTATCTCCCTGGCTATCTAGCTAGCTATGTAGCTAGCCATCTAGCTAGCTATGCATTAGCCGTCGGGCTATCTATGAGTATGTATTAGCTGGCTATCTCGCTGCGATCTAGCTGGCGATCTAGCTAGCTATCTATTAGCTGTCTGCTATCAGGCCGGCTATGTATTAGCTGGCTATCTAGCTAGCTATCCATTAGCTGTCTGGCTATCTAGCCAGCTGTCAGGCGAGCTATTAGCTAACTTTCTATCGATTTGAGTTACTTCCAGGTTGAGTGAATGCTGGCGCGTGTGGCGGCCACTGCTCACCCGCAGAAAAACATCATGACTGTTAAGTGACCTTGAGAGGGAAATAAATTCAGGAAGGGCGCCCCACGTCATGCTTTTCAATTCCCGAATTGATTGGAATTGCATCAGGTTGGCTGTGTTCACACCCACAACGACGCAAAGCGCATGGGTGTTTTCACAACAGAAACCCTTTTAATGAGCACGCAATGGAGACATTTCCAATTGGCAGGAATGTCATTCCCGAATAAATTCGGGAAGGGCAGCGAATGAGTTAAAAAATGGGCTTAGCAGTTTCAAAAGATCTTCTATCAAAAGCAGCTTTCTAATGACAAAAAAAAAAAAAATCTGTAGATGAAGGGAGACCCCGAAGCCGGATTCAACATTGAAAGCTTGTTGGTTTCCTGCCTGGACCTCATGGAGGCGGGAACCGAGACCTCAGCCACTACCTTGCGCTGGGGTCTGGTCTACATGATGCACCATCCCGATATACAAAGTGAGACCGGCCGTCACGGTCCAGATCTTGACCCATAAGAATCAGCGACCCTTGATCTTTGTCTTTTGATTATTTTTTTTTTGTGTTTTGGGGCGATGGCGGTTTGGTACCAACCAGAGAAAGTTCAGGCGGAAATCGACAACATGATTGGACAATCTCGCCCGCCCGCGTTCTCTGATCGACTGAACATGCCCTACACCGAAGCTGTCATTTATGAGATTCAGAGGATGGCTACCGTCGTTCCTTTGGGTTTCCCCAAGATGTCCAGTAAGGAGACAACATTGGAAGGATACATCCTCCCAAAGGTGAAAAATAAAAATTAAATAATAAATACAAAAGTGGAGATCTACTACAGTGATACCTCGGTTTACGAACAACCTTGGCTTATGAACTTTTCGGTTTCCGGATGTTAGGAAAAATTTACCTTAGCATACGACCGATTTTTCCGGATACACACGGAGCACCACAATGAGTGATGTGTCGTTTGCGAACGAACCCGTTCTCCTAACAAGAAAATGGCAGCTGACTGTTTTAGTCCTCTATTCCCCGCCCCGTCCTCAGTTAAAGCCACGTGATTGGTTAAGAATGCAGCAGTGGGGGCGGGGGGTAAATGTTAGAGACAGGCAGGCGACAGAGAGAGTGACAAAATAGATAGACAACAGTGAAATTTGGACTTGTTTCAACTTTGATAGTTCAAAAGCAGAGTGTAGACTGCAAGGTTAAAATTCCAATCAATCAGGCTCCACAAATAACCCGCAAAAGCCATCTGTACACTTGATGCAAAAAGCTACCAACCCAGCTAAACAGATCACAATTGATGAACTAGATACAATTATCACAGAGAAAGCACCGACAAGGGATCATTTCTCAAGATGGTGAAAGAAGAAGGCTACGTTCCTCATTAAGTGTTTAATGCTGATGAAACCGGCCACTCCATTCCATCAAGCCATCAACGACCATCACAAAAGTAAATAAAATGACTTTATTACACAGTAGTTTATTTCCTTAATTATAATACCATAGCACATTTATTATACAAAAAAAAATAAGGTATATTTTGTGTAATTTTAAGCCTTAGAAAATTAGAAAGTAGAAAATGATGTTGTATGGGGACCTGGGAACGGATTATTCGCATTTTAATGGGTTCCTAGGGGAAATTAATTTTTGGGATACACACTTTTCGCCATACACACTCTGTCTGGGAACCAATTAAGTTCGTAAGCCAAGGTATGACTGTACTTGTAAACAAGCCTGTTAAATTTCATATCACTAATAACAGGGCACGGCCATCGTGACTAACCTGGCGTCGGTGCTCTTCGACGACAACGAGTGGGAGACTCCGGACATGTTCAATCCCAAACATTTTCTGGATTCGGAGGGTCGTTTCCGCAAACGAGACGCCTTTCTGCCGTTCTCTGCAGGTTTGCCACGATAAACGTCTTCCGGTTGGAAATTGTTCTGCACACTTTTGGGCTTGAGGGGGAAAGAGGGAACCGGTTACATGGAGCTCAAGTTAACAAAATAATAATAATAATCATCATCATAATAATAATCATCATAACAATAACAACAATACTAATAATACTAATACTGATAATGATAATAATAATAATAATAATAATACATTTTTTTTCAAGCGCCTTTCAAAGCTCTCAAGGACACTTTACAGTGACAGACAAGCAGATACAACAATAAATAAAATACAATTATGAATAGAAACAAGAGCTAGAAAAAAAAATACATGCAAATAAATTCATTAACATAAATTTGTCTAGATGAATAATTTAACCAATTAAATAAAAAAAAATGAATGTAATTTTTAACATTTTTTGTACATTATTTTAACAATTAATTAAGCGTTCCATCCGATATATTATGAAAGTATCACATGTAAAATTGTCACTTATTTTTTTCCATTTCCAATGAATAAATTATGCAATTAATTCATGCCATAAATCGTTTTTAACCCCCACACCGATCTTATTAAAATTCTGAAATTATTACAAAATAGATTTGATACAAAATTACGTGGGTATTATTTATGAAAGTAAATAAATGAATAAATGGATACAATTGTTTTTTTTAATACTTTGATTTTTTTTATTTATCATTTCGCGACAACTAATAAATTGAACCATAAATTCATCTCTATTAATAATTTAACCAATTAAATAAAACAAATGAATGTCATTTTTAAAAATATTTTTTGTACATTATTTTAACAATAAATTAACTAAGCGTTCCATCCGATATATTATGAAAAGTATTGCATGTAACTTATTTTTTTTCTATTTCCAATGAATAAATTATGCAATTAATTCATGCCATAAATCATTTTTACCCCCCCGATCTAATTTAAAAATAATAATAAAAATTATTATACATTTAATACAAAATTATTTGGGTATTATTTACTAAAGTAAATAAATGAACAAATGGATAAAATTCAGTATTTTTTAATACTTTGATTTTTATTTATTTATCATTTCGCGACAACTAATAAATTGAACCATAAATTCATCTCTATTAATAATTTAACCAATTAAATAAAACAAATGAATGTCATTTTTAAAAATATTTTTTGTACATTATTTTAACAATAAATTAACTAAGCGTTCCATCCGATATATTATGAAAAGTATTGCATGTAACTTATTTTTTTTCTATTTCCAATGAATAAATTATGCAATTAATTCATGCCATAAATCATTTTTACCCCCCCGATCTAATTTAAAAATAATAATAAAAATTATTATACATTTAATACAAAATTATTTGGGTATTATTTACTAAAGTAAATAAATGAACAAATGGATAAAATTCAGTATTTTTTAATACTTTGATTTTTATTTATTTATCATTTCGCGACAACTAATAAATTGAACCATAAATTCATCTCTATTAATAATTTAACCAATTAAATAAAACAAATGAATGTCATTTTTAAAAATATTTTTTGTACATTATTTTAACAATAAATTAACTAAGCGTTCCATCCGATATATTATGAAAGTATTGCATGTAACTTATTTTTTTTCCATTTCCAATGAATAAATTATGCAATTAATTCATGCCATAAATCATTTTTACCCCCCCGATGTAATTTAAAAATAATAATTAAAAGTATTATACAATACATTTAATACAAAATTATTTGGGTATTTTTTATTAAAGTAAATAAATGAACAAACGGATGAAATTCCGTATTTTTTTAATACTTTGATTTTTATTTATTTATCATTTCGCGACAACTAATAAATTGAACCATAAATGTGTCTATATTAATAATTTAACCAATAAAATAAAAACATTAATGTAATTTTTTTAATATATATTTTTTACATTATTTTAACAATAAATTAACTAAGCGTTCCATCCGATATATTATGAAAGTATTGCATGTAACTTTTTTTTTTCCATTTCCAATGAATAAATTATGCAATTAATTCATGCCATAAATTATTTTTACCCCCCCCCCCCCCCGATCTAATTTAAAAATAATCATAACAATTATTATACATTTAATACAAAATTATTTGGGTATTATTTATTAAAGTAAATAAATGAACAAATGGATAAAATTCAGTATTTTTTTTATATTTTGATTTTTATTTATTTATCATTTCGCGACAACTAATAAATTGAACCATAAATGTGTCTATATTAATAATTTAACCAATTAAATAAAAATATTAATGTTAATTTTTTTAATATATATTTTTATATTAAATTTATATATATTTTTTACATTATTTTAACAATAAATTAAGTAAGCGTTCCATCCGATATATTATGAAAGTGTCACATGTAAAATTGCCACTTATTTTTTTCCATTTCCAATGACTAAATTATGCAATTAATTCATGCCATAAATCATTTTTAAACCCCGCCCCCCACCTGCATAATGAGTAAAAAAATGGATTCCTCCCAGGCAAGCGAGCATGTTTGGGTGAGCAGCTAGCACGGATGGAACTTTTCCTCTTCTTCGCGACCCTCCTGCAACGCTTCACCTTCGTCGCCATCCCCGGAGAGGAGCCCAGCCTGGAGGGCGTTCCGGGCTTCACCAATTCTCCCGCCGAGTTCCGGACCTTGGCTGTCGCTCGCTAACTGGAGGCGAGGGCTTTCTACCTCTTCTGACTCATTTTCACGATACGTCGGAAATAAAAGCGCCTGCTGGTGCAAGTGGTGACTTGGAGCTTTCATTTCAAGCACTTTTCACTCATTTTTTAGGTATTTTTTTTTTTTACAGTTCCTATAACTTTTAACATATATTACTACAGTGACACCTCGGCTTATGAACTTAATTGGTTCCCAGAAAGTGTGTGTAAGGGGAAAAGTGTGTATCTCAAATATTAATTTCCCATAGGAAACCATTAAAATGAGAAGAATCCGTTCTCAGGTCCCCATAAAACATAATTTTCAAGTAAATAAGCCTTAAAATGACACACAATATACCTTATTTTATGTATAATAAATGTGATATCGTATTGTAATTAAAGAAATAAACTGTACTGTATAATAATAATAATAATAATAATAACATTTAATTTCTAAGCGCCTTTCAAAACTCTCGGACACTTTACAGTCTACTTTTTAATTTTCTAAGCCTTAAAACAACACAAAATATACCTTATTTTATGTATAATAAATGTGATATGGTATTGTAATTAAAGAAATAAACTGTACGGTAGAATCATAATAATAATAATAATAATAATAATAATAATAATAATAATAATAATAATAAAAACACATTTAATTTCTAAGCGCCTTTCAAAACTCTCAAGGACACTTTACAGTCTACTTTACAGTCTATTTTTTAATTTTCTAAGCCTTAAAACAACACAAAATATACCTTATTTTATGTATAATAAATGTGATATGGTATTGTAATTAAAGAAATAAACTGTACTGTAGAATCATAATAATAATAATCATAATAATAATACATTTAATTTCTAAGCGCCTTTCAAAACTCTCAAGGACACTTTACAGTCTACTTTTTAATTTTCTAAGCCTTAAAACAACACAAAATATACAGTAAAGTCTTGTTATATCGATATTCAAGGGAGTCCGAAAAAATATCGATATAACCGGGACTATCGATATATCCGACCCTGTTTGCATGTAATTTTCTCTGTGCGTGCATAGAAATAGTATCGATATAACCGGGACTATCGATATATCCGATATCGATATAACGAGACTTTACTGTACCTTATTTTATGCATAATAAATGTGATATGGTATTGTAATTAAAGAAATAAACTGTACTGTAGAATAATAATAATAATAACATTTAATTTCTAAGCGCCTTTCAAAAGTCTCAAGGACACTTTACAGTCTACTTTTTAATTTTCTAAGCCTTAAAACAACACAAAATATACCTTATTTTATGTATAATAAATGTGATATGGTATTGTAATTAAAGAAATAAACTGTACTGTAGAATCATAATAATAATAATAATAATATATTTAATTTCTAAGCGCCTTTCAAAACTCTCAAGGACACTTTACAGTCTACTTTTTAATTTTCTAAGCCTTAAAACAACACAAAATATACCTTATTTTATGTATAATAAATGTGATATGGTATTGTAATTAAAGAAATAAACTGTACTATAGAATAAAGGCGTTTTATTTACCTTTGTGACGCATGCACACACACATACACAAACACACTGACAAATAAATAAATACATAAATAAATAAATAAATAAATAAATACTACATTCCCTCATTTTGTTCAGAAGCGTTTTTTTTGTTTTGTTTTGTTTGCTTTTTTTTTTGTTTTGTTTGCTTTTTTTTTCTTCCCCCAGAGGCGGTCAAATATGCCCACAGTGTGGACATAATGAGAGGTGTGTCCAAATGGGACAAACAAAAGAGGACAGCGTGTGGATTTAGAACTAGTTGCCGCTTGGGAAGAAATGATGTGGGGGGTGGTGCTTTTAGGAGTGGCCATTTTCCTCCTGGTGGGGTACATTTTTGGCAAAAGGGAGCCAGCGTATTTCCCGCCGGGGCCGCTCGGACTGCCTCTTGTCGGGAATATCTTCAATATCCCCGTCAAGCAGCCTCATTTATATTTCATGCAGGTAGGAATTATTATTATTTTTTTGGGTGGGAGGGGCCTTGAAATTTATGATTTTATAAGATGAGAAGCATCGCCGGGAGAAAAAAAAAATTAGCTACAAGTTGCAAATTTTGTGATTTGTGAAGCAAATTTGCCACTTATTTGAAGTGCTTCACAGTTATAAAACATTAGCGCCTGTTATGCGAATCAATGTGAAATCAGGTTGGCATATGAACAATAATGGAACAGCATGCCCCCCTCCCCCAATTTGTTTTGTTTTATATCATTTAAAAAAAATTGCAGCTCCGGATTGCAAATTTTGTGATTTGAGAAGGAAATTTGCCACTTCATTAAAATGCTTTTAAATTAGCTATTTGCTATCTGGATAGCTATCTATTCACTATCCAAAGTGACCTTGAGAGTTTGGAAAGGCGCTTAGAAATGAATTGGATTATTATTATTATTATTATTATTATTATTAAAATGAAATCAACAAATCCAAATTTATTATTAGCTATCTATTAGCCATCTGGCTAGCTATTTGCCATCTAACTAGCTATCTATTCACTATCTAACTGACTGGCTATCTATCTAGGTATCTGTTGGCTATCTATTAGCGAGCTAGCTAGCTCGCTTTCTATCTATTTGAGCTACTTCCGAGTTTAGTGAACGCTGGCGCGTGTGGCTGCCGCTGCTTACCCACAGAAGAATTTATCCTGTGACGGTAATGTGACCTTGAGAGTTTTGAAAGGCGCTTAGAAATAAAATGGATTATTATTAATTATTATTATTATTATTATTATTATTATTATTATTATTATTATTATTTGCTAGCTATTAGCCATCTGGCTAGCTATTTGCCATCTAACTAGCTATCTATTCACTATCTAACTGACTGGCTATCTATCTAGGTATCTGTTGGCTATCTATGAGGGAGCTAGCTAGCTAGCTTTCTATCTATTTGAGCTACTTCCGAATTTAGTGAACACTGGCGCGTGTGGCTGCCGCTGCTTACCCACAGAAGAACTTATCCTGTGACTGTAAAGTGACCTTGAGAGTTATGAAAGGCGCTTAGAAATAAATTGATTATTATTATTATTATTATTATTATTATTATTTGCTAGCTATTTGCTATCTATTAGCCATCTGGCTAGCTATTTGCTATCTAACTAGCTATCTATTCACTATCTAACTGACTGGCTATCTATCTAGGTATCTGTTGGCTATCTATTAGCGAGCTAGCTAGCTCGCTTTCTATCTATTTGAGCTACTTCCGAGTTTAGTGAACGCTGGCGCGTGTGGCTGCCGCTGCTTACCCACAGAAGAATTCATCCTGTGACGGTAATGTGACCTTGAGAGTTTTGAAAGGCGCTTAGAAATAAAATGATTATTATTATTATTATTATTATTATTATTATTAGCTATCTATTAGCCATCTGGCTAGCTATTTGCCATCTGGCTAGCTATTTGCCATCTAACTAGCTATCTATTCACTATCTAACTGACTGGCTATCTATCTAGGTATCTGTTGGCTATCTATTAGCAAGCTAGCTAGCTAGCTTTCTATGTATTTGAGCTACTTCCGAGTTTAGTGAACACTGGCGCGTGTGGCTGCCGCTGCTTACCCACAGAAGAACTTATCCTGTGACTGTAAAGTGACCTTGAGAGTTTTGAAAGGCGCTTGGAAATAAAATGGATTATTATTATTATTTTTAATTATTATTATTATTATTAAAATAAAATCAACAAATCCAAATTTCTTACCACTTGTTTCAATACAAGCTAATTTTTTTTCACCTCATGAAGCTTTGTCGCGCCAGACTGGAATGTTTGTTTTCTTCTCAGAGGGGGTGGGGGAAGTTACTCCGGGTGGGGGGGAGGGGCAGCGAGGGTGACTGCTCAATCCTCCCATTAACAATAAATGACCAAATTGCAAAAATTCCCCGCATGCTATTTAGCACACAGAGAATATTGTGGCGAAATCACAATGCACGTTCAGCTGACCACAGGGCGCCATTGTCTCCCCCCCCCCCACAACGGCGCAGTTGGCCGAAACCTACGGGGACGTGTATTGCATCCGCGTTGGGCAAGAAAAGACCATTTTCGTATGCGGATGGAAGACGGTGAAAGAAGTGCTGGTGACGCAGGCTGATAAGTTCGTGGACAGGCCCTACCAAGCTTTGTTTTCCAGATTGTATGATCAACACAAAGGTAGCGTGGGGGAGTTGGAGGGAGGGTGGGGGGTGTATACATATTTGGTGTCATCAGTACGGTGTGATTTGCGCACCTTTTTTAGGGGGGCTTATCTGCTGCAACGGTAAGACGTGGCGGACGCAGCGTCACTTCGCAATGGGGATGATGCGCAATTTCGGCTTGGCTCATGGCACCGTGGAGACGAGCATCTGCCAGGAGAGCCAACACCTGCGACGGGCCATGGAAGAACACAAAGGTGGCTTGTTTTTACAGAGAAACAAATCAAACACAGTGATACCTCGGTTTACGAACTTTTCGGTTTCCGAACGTTACATTTATGAAAATTTTACCTTGGCATACGAACTATTTTTTGGGATACACACGGAGCGCCACGATGAGTGATGTGTTGTTCGCGAACGAGAACGTTTTAAAAGAAAATGGCAGCCGACTCTTTTTTTGTCCTCTATTCCCCGCCCCCAGTCTTCGGTTAAAGCCACGTGATTGGTCAAGAACGCAGCAGTGAGGGGATGTGGTTTAAACATTAAAGAGACAGACAGAGAGAGTGAGAAAATGGATTTCAACTTTGACAGTTCAAAGGCAGAGTGTAGACTGCAAGGTTAAAATTGCCATCAATCAGGCTCCATAAATAACCCGCACAAGCCATCTGTACACTTGATGCAAAAAGCTATCAACCCAGCTAAACAGAACACAATTGATGAGGAACAAGGTAAAATTATCGCAGAGAAAACACCTACAAGGGATCATTCCTCAAGATAGTGAAAGATGAAGGCTGCGTTCCTCATTAAGTGTTTAATGCTGATGAAACCGGTCACTTCATTCCATCAAGCCATTAACGACCATCACAAAGGCAAATAAAATGACTTTAATATACAGTACAGTTTATTTATTTAATTACAATACCATAGCACATTTATTATACATAAAATAAGGTATATTTTGTGGAGTTTTAAGGCTTAGAAAATTAGAAAATTCTGTTTTATGGGGACCTGGGAACAGATTATTCTCATTTTAATGGTTTCCTATGGGAAATTAATTTTTGGGATCCACACTTTTCGCCTTACACACTCTGTCTGGGAACCAATTGAGTTAGTAAGCCAAGATATCACTGTATGCCAAATTTGAGTGACATGTTGACATAAGGGTTCCGGTTTCAAAAGGAATTGTTGTTTGTTGTGTTGCTGCCACCTTCCCCACAGGCGAATTGTTTGATCCGGCGGACTTGTTGAACGAAGCGGTGGCAAACATCATCTGTCAGGTCATTTTTGGGAGGAGGTTCCCTTACGATGATCCGAACATGCAGCAATTGCATGAAAACATGAAGACGTTGATCTATCTGGAAGGTTCCGTGTGGGGTCAGGTGAGGGGGAGGTGGATGCTAACATGCTAACCGGGATACTAATTGTTATCATGGCAACAGAAGAGCCTCTTATGGTCTTTTATAAGAAACGTGGATGTGAAAGTCACACGCGTCCGAAGGGAATTTCAGATGCTAACTTTGCTAACTGTGACTCGGAGGCTAACTTTGCTAACTGCGAGGCTAGCTCCAAAACTGATCATAAACACACAAAATAAAATTGTTTTTCCTTGACCCTCGCTGCACAATAACTTTAAGTCAAAGAATTTATGCACACCAGCTGAGATTCTAATCGTAGCGCTATCCTTAGCGATAGCGCTACGATGCCTCTTCGCGGAGTCCCCGTTGGAAATGTGGGGGACTTAGATATTAACTTATTCACTACCATTCCCGAGTTTATTCGGATTGTGTTTTTTCTTGCCGATAAAGCGCTGGTCAGACCTCTGGCAATGTTTTTCCCCTTCCACAACAGGAAGCATTTGCCTTTTGTCCATCTTAGCGCTTTGCTACAGCTTCTGCTGTTAAAGCGCTATATAAATCAATATGTATGGATTGTATTGACAGCTGCCCCCATTTCAAGATCAGATAACTTCAGACCCATATAATTTAGGAATTAACTATTTTTTTCTGATGAAAGAAGAGAGTCTAAGGTTTAATTTAAGGCTTAATTGAATGTTTACGTACTCCTAAAACTCAATATTCTGTGGGTCCTTCAATTTGAGTAAAGATGACAAAAACCCTGGCACTGGAGTGGACACTTTTTTGCACATCATCTGGCAGTGAATGAGTTAATTATGCAGAAAATTTGAATAATCCTGGGCCAGACAGTAAATGAGTTAACAACAGAAAAGATTTAGTCCGGGACAGCATGAAAAAAAAAGTAATGCTAACTAGAATGCTAGCTTACCTGCTAATCATGGCAACAGAAACGCACATTTGTTCAAGTCTATTTTGTCTTTATGTAGCTCCAAGATAACTTCTTGTTAGGACTGCCGAGTTGGGACATAAACCTTGAATGCTAACCCGATGCTAAGTCACACGCGATCTTCAAGACGAGATACAGTAAAGTCTCGTTATATCGATATTTACGGGAGTCGGAAAACATATCGATATAACCAGACTATCGATATATCCGATCCTGCGGGCATGTAATTTTCTCCTTGAGTTCATAGAAATAATATCGTAATAAGCAGTACTATCGATATAACAGATATCGATATAACCAGACTTGACTGTACTTTTGTCAAACTTTATGTTCCTTGGTCGCAGCTCTACAACGCCTTCCCGGCGCTGATGAAGCAATTACCCGGACCCCACAATGAAATCTTTACCAACTTCCAAGCCTTGCAGGAGTTCATCGGTGCCCAGATAAAG
Organism: Hippocampus bargibanti; assembly: GCF_051943395.1. Lineage (NCBI taxonomy): Eukaryota > Metazoa > Chordata > Actinopteri > Syngnathiformes > Syngnathidae > Hippocampus > Hippocampus bargibanti. The sequence continues at coordinate 3,092,502 of NC_142740.1, read as the reverse complement.
AACCATAAATTGGATTTGAATCCCAACGATCCACGAGATTACATCGACGCTTTCCTGGTGGAGAGCAACGTAAGCTGACGAGCGCTCCATTACAGGAAACGCTAGTTACTTTTTGTTTTTTTCCGTCTTATTCCAACAGAACGAGGCGAACGGCGAATTGGGTTTCACGGAAGAAAATCTGGTTCTGTGCTGTATGGATCTGTTCCTCGCTGGGGCGGAGACTTCATCCAAGACGCTGCAGTGGGGTCTCATTTTCCTCATCCAGAACCCTCAAATCATGGGTGGGTTTTCGATCAAGGACGTATTCCTTTCATCAGCACAGATGAAAAGGTTTCTTCGGCCGTCATCTGTACTTCTTTGAAGGTGTCGGACGTTTCGCTTCTTATCCAAGAGGCTTCGTCAGCGAACTAAAGTCTTTTGCTGGTAGTTTCGGCCCTATATATATATCCCTACTATCTAGACGTGGCGGTGCCAGACTCTGCTGTGATTGGTCCCTGCTCTCAGGTTAGGGGGAGAAGAGGACTACTCCCTACTTCTATTGTCCTGACTGATTACTTCTAGTGTCCTGTCTGAGTATGAGGCCTACGAATGGCCTGATTGACCCATTTGCTCTGGTATCACCTCATCAGCATAACTAAGCCTATGTTGCCTAATAAGTCTGTTGTACGAACGATCCAAATTGAAACCTTATCAGCATAACTAAGCCTATGTTGCCTAATAAGTCTGTTGTAGGAACGATCCAAAAATGAACCTCACCACATCATGGCGAATTAGTGAAGGGTTTTGCTGTTTTATGAAGATAGCTTTTTTTACTCCCCTTTCAAACCATCTATTTTCTTTCGCTAAGATTTTAACGTCATTGTCGTCAAAAGGGTGGTTGCTAGCTTTTAGGTGCACATGTACTGTCGATTGAGGCCCACTAGTATTATCACTGCGATGTTGATAAAGTCTTTTTTTGCGAATTTGTTTAGTCTCCCCAATGTATTGCTCTTTACAATTTTAATTTTTACAATGTAATGAATAAACTACGTGCCTTTGTTTTTCATTTGGCAGTCTATCTCTTGGACGCACTAATTTTTGCCTTATCAATATCTTCCATCCTTTCCCAAGATAAAGCCCAGATGGAGATCGAACGAGTGATCGGGACGAGTCGCTTACCCAAGATGAGTGATAGAGCTCACCTACCCTATACGAACGCCGTCATCCATGAGATCCAAAGGATGGCGAACGTCGTTCCCCTCAACATGACCAGAGTGGCCTCGAAAGATATACAATTGGGAGACTGCGTCATCCCCAAGGTGCACCAGCAGAGTTTGAATATATTAATAATAATAATAATAATAATACATTTCATTTATAGGTAGCTTACAAAACTCTCAAGGTCATGTTACAGTCACGGTATGTTTTTCTGTGGGTGAGCAGCTAGCTTATAGCTACCTAGCTAGATTATTATATAGGGATGTGACAAACTTTATCAATAATAATTCATCACACATTTTCTAATACCATATTAAAGTGCATTTAAATAGCTCTCAAATGATGTCTAGATTATTGTTCTATTAGCTGTCTATCTAGCTAGTTTGCTATATGGCTATTTAGCTGGCTGGCTGGATAGATAGCTGGCTATCTATTAGCTATCTGTTAGCGAGCTTTCCATCTACAGTAAAGTCTCGTTATATCGATATTCAAGGGAGTCCGAAAAAATATCGATATAACCGGGACTATCGATATATCCGACCCTGTTTGCATGTAATTTTCTCTGTGCATGCATAGAAATAGTATCGATATAACCGGGACTATCGATATATCCGATATCCATATAACGAGACTTTACTGTATTTGAGTTACTTGCGGGTTGAGGGAACGCTGGCGTGTGTGGCTGCCGCTACTCACACACAGAAAAACTCATCCTGTGACTGTAAAGTGACCTTGAGAGTTTTGTAAGGCGCTTATAAATGAAATGGATTATTATTATGACAAATAATAAGGAAATAATAGAAGTTTTAATTTTCAAAATATGAGGGAATTTTCCGCCTGTAATTACACAGTGAATGAAATGAAAATCGGTGACCAAAACTATCATAACTTTCTTAATTTTTGGCAAATATAAACGAGGAAGGTACCATTCAAAAGCTTTTGAAATTCTAAACGAGAACAGAAAACACAAGAAAAGAATCAAAATATAAATTAACTGATATTTCAACGATCGAATGCAGGCAGATTTTCGTCAGAAATCCAAAATGGCTGTCACTGAATACGAGGAAAGAAAATTGCGAGCGCTAGAAATATTTATGCTAATGCTTCTTTTTGCTTTAAACCTGGCAGTTATGGAGGAAAATATATATTCTACCACTTCTATGAGTTTCAAAAATACAACTTACTCACGTTTATAAACAGTAGTGTTATCAAAAAAAAGAGTGTAAACATCAATCAATGTCCCCCCTCCCCCCGTTTCTCGTTGTCATATTTGGAAATTTCAAGAACCAGCATGGAGGGAAACGTGTAATACGTCAACATAAATTGCATAGCTTGGAAAATCCCACCAAAAACCATTACGTACTTCACAAAAATGCAGATATAAAACTACGAGTACAGCTCGGGTCACTGGATAGAAACAATCGCGGTGAAATATAACTCACTGTGGCGTACCTACGAGATAGCTAGATTGACAGCACTTTCGCCAATTAACACAAAATTGAACGAACACTCCAGATCATAACAGAATGCTCTACATCAAAAGTACCCAAACTTTTTAGATTTGAGATCTACTTTTTGATCAGCCAGCACCCCTAAAATGTAGCGTTGACAGTTTATTAAGAGAAAATCATCGCCTACCTTAGTGGGGAGTCTTGACATGGAGGCAAGCGACGTACTTTTGCATCTCGTTAACTCTAGTAGCTCACGCGTACCGTTTTAAAATGCTTCTCATGGTCCTTCCTGGTTCCAATTCTTTGCGAGTGAATTGTCCACGAAATGAAATTTGAGTCGCAATCATAACAATAATGTTTCTCATAATTGATTATAATAATTAGCGTTGTATCAAACACCTTGACAGCAAACTGGGATTGTGGATTGATGAGCACTAACTACTTCCGGTGACGTATTCACGGGACACCGTAAATAAAAACTAATCATCTTTTATTTATTTTTAAAATATTTATTTGTGAAAGTGAGACTGATGTGAATATTATGGTGTAAAAAAAAATATGAACATGAGCAGACACTTTTTTTTAGTCTAGCCCAAATCGCAATTGAATCATCGCGATACTTCCGTGAATTCCGAGTGGATGGCGATCGACGTAAATGGGCACCGTCGCTCTACTGTGAATGGCTTAGCCATTTTGGTTGGAACTACTCATTGCTTTTTCAGTCGTGTCAGTGAGATATTTAAGCAGAAAATAAATAGCCCACACAAATTTTGGTTTGGTGGAGATGTAAAAAAAAAAGCCACAATACTGTAATCCAGTGTTTTTCAACCTTTTTTGAACCAGGGCACGTTTTTTTTTACATTGGAATATTTTTTTTGCTGCACACAACGAATCATCTCGCAGGAACTAGGCAATCAGTGACGTGTTGCCACACGGACGAATATTAAATTAACCTCCCATTTTTTTCAGCACGGACACCGGACAATTACATAATATTGGGAGAAAATGATGAATAAATGTTTGTAAAATTTTAAATTTTAAAAAGGGGTATTAGATAGTTTCTCACGGCACACCTGACGATCTCTCAGCACACTAGTGTGCCGCGGCACAGTGGTTGAAAATCACTGCTGTAATCCATACAAGAAAGTGAACAGGAAGTCAGCCATTTTGGTTGGAATCTCACTCAGTGGTACCCTCAAGAAAGTTTCTAAAAATAAATTATTCTTATGGATTTTTATTGATCAACATCAAGTTGGATGAGAATGTCGAAAATAAAAAATAAAGACATGATAAAAGTCTCAACGTCACATGACAGTACATGAAACAGAATACATAGTCTGCCATTTTGGTTCAAATCCGCCATTTTCCACTTAGTACAGATTGTGTATTTATTTCCTTCAAGTAGTACCAGTTTAAAAACAAACTAACTACTGTAATGAACTAAATGAATAAACACAATTTGATGGGCATGTTAATCATCTGATTTAAATGACAACCAAAACCACCGGACAACTTGTGTCCATAATTTGTAAAATGGCTTCAAATGACTTCTACTAAGCGTATTTTACAAAAATTCCACCGCATATAGCTATATTATACGTTTTAAGACTTGCGCTGAATATTCAGGAAGTCTTGTTTTCGAGTTGGTGACCAATCCTCACCCTACGTCACTTAAGGAACGCCCCTGACCGAAAAAAGGACACATTGTAGCAGTCCTTCCATCACGTCAATGCATTTTGCTGTACTTGTTTGGTCTGAAAACGTCGTGTTGCACCCAAAAGCTGCCAGAAGAGGGCGTCCAAGTTCCATATGAGGAATTTATCAGCCTGTGGAAACGGGCTGATTAATTCCTTACACAGAGCTTTGTCGGCATTTTCTGCCTCTTTTTTTTAGTGCTACATTCCCCCCCCCCCCTATTGCCTACAAATGACACGGAAGGACTTCTTTAATTGATTGCAAACATGTATGCTTTCCTCTTCAGAACTATTTGAATCATATTCATAACTGGATGAGTAACAAGAAAGCATCTTCTCCGAACCTGAAGCCATTGTTTTGATTCTAGAGCAAGGCGAAGACGTCTTGGCGTGACATCACGAACAAGGGGGCGGGACCTTCTAAAATTCACCATTTCCGATGTCATTTTGAAGTAGTTTTGGGACAAAAAAAAGATATCAGGCTGCGTGTTTTGGGTATTTTAGATGCTATAAAATGTTTTTCGGATGTCAGTTAGGAAACAAAAAATGGTGTCGGTTGTCCTTTAAGTGTGCTTCCTTATCTATTTGCGTTTTTTCAGGGGAGCTCCGTGTTAGCTATCTTGACGTCGGTGCTCTTCGACAAGAACGAATGGGAAACGCCACATAAATTCAACCCGGGACATTTCCTGGACTCTAATGGCAATTTTGTCAAGAGGAATGCATTCATCCCTTTCTCTGCCGGTAATAAAAGACGGACTGTCTCGAAAACAAGGAGAGAAAAAAAATGGTCATTACTGTTTTTTTTTTGTGTGTGCGTCAGGAAAACGTGCATGTCTGGGTGAAGCCCTAGCCAGGATGGAGCTTTTCTTGTTCTTGGTGACCATGCTGCAGAACTTCACCTTCTCGGCGGCGGAAGGAGTGGAACTGAGCTCGGAAGGAATCGTTGGAGTGACGCACACCCCGTACTCCTTTAAGATCCGCGCATTGCCCCGCTGAGGGTGCGCATTTGTGTGTTGTTGTTTTTTTTTGTTGTTGCTTGGTTCACAAAGAAAGTGGGTACTTTTTGCTTTGCTCCTCCAACTTCTCTGCCTTTTGGAAAAAAGTTTGGAAAAAAAGACTTGGATTTTAAAATAACAGTGATACCTTAGCTTACAAACTTAATTGGTTCCCAGACAGTGTGTAAAGCGAAAAGTGTGGATCCCAAAAATTAATTTCCCATAGGAAATCATTAAAATGAGAATAATCCGTTCCCAAGTCCCCATAAAACATAATTTTCTAATTTTCTAAGCTTTAAAATTACACAAAATATACCTTATTTTATGTATAATAATTGTGCTATGGTATTAGAATTAATTAAATAAACTGTACGGTATAATAAAGTGGTTTTATTTACCTTTGTGATGGTCGTTGATGGCTTGATGGAATGAAGTGACCGGTTTCATCAGCATTAAACACTTGATGAGGAACGTAGTCTTCTTCTTTCACCATCTTGAGGAATAATCCCTTGTAGGTGCTCTCTCCGCGATAATTTTACCTTGTTCCTCATCAATTGTGTTCTGTTTCGCTAGGTTGATAGGGTCGATCGGGTTGATACCTTTTTGCATCAAGTGTACAGATGGCTTATGCGGGTTGTTTGTGGAGCCTGATTGATGGGAATTTCAACCTTGCAGTCTACACTCTGCCTTTGAACTGTCAAAGTTTAAACGAGTCCAAATTTCACTGTTTTCTATCCATTTTTGTCACTCTCTCTGTCATCTGCCTGTCTCTTTAATGTTTAAACAACTTCCCCTCACTGCTGCGTTCTTGACCACATGGCTTTAAACGAAGACTGGGGGCGGGTAATAGAGGACCAAAACAAGCCGGCTGCCATTTTCTTGTTCGGAGAACGGGCTCGTTCGCGAACAACACATCACTCATTTTGGCAGCTGCATGTGTATCCCAAAAAATAGTTTGTATGCCAAGGTAAATTTTTCGTAAATGTAACGTTCGTGTAAACCGAAAAGTTCGTAAGCCAAGGGGTTCGTAAACCGAGGTATCACTGTTTCTCCTGAACGAAATAAAAAAAAAAACAGTGCTTTGGCGCCATCTTGTGGCCAATTGATTTTATTTTGCGATTCTCTTATCTGCCACTAGAGGGAGACAGAGTATCACACTTTGGGAGTCAGAGCATGACAGACACATCGTACAGATGTCCCCAAGTGAAAAATGGCGATTCGGGTAAAAAAAAAAAAACAGTCACTCGTATAGTAGTTCATAAAAAGCTTGGTGCTCACTGTCAAGGAACGAGTGCAGCGCCGACAACATGGAACCTTCCGGACCCTCGTAGGTGGTGTACTGCAGTTCCTCGGGGGTGGGTGTGGGCGGGGCCAGGCGGACGGGCTGCAGAGAGGTCAGGGGGGCGCCGGATGTATGGTTGGGGCTCACGTGCTTCTTGTGCCGGGCTCGGCAGTTCTGGAACCATACCTGAATAATCAAGGCTGTTGTTACGTATATTGTCATGCTTGGTGATATTTATTATTCAGATTATTTTTCTGAATCGGGTTGTTGCTTGATCATTTTTGGATTATTGTTATTATTATTATTATTATTTTTTTTTTTTTTTTACATTAACGATAGGCTGAACCTGTATAACTCGCCGACTGAGGCCCGTCTGCTCGGCGAGTTTCTGCAGCGTTTGAGCATCCGGGTTGTTGTCCTGGGCAAACTGCGCCTGCATCACCTACGTTTGCAAATTCATAAAAAAAATATGTGAAAATAAGGAAGTACAGTAGCCGAAATGGTAAAAAAAAATTACTTAAATATATATCATATAATATATATAAAACAATATTAATTATTGTTAATATATATATAAACATTATAATTTACATAATCAATAATTTATTTTTAATTAATGGAAAATGTAAAAAAATCTATAAATTAAAAATAAATTATTTATACATATATAATTTAATAAAAAGACATTTATTTATATATATTAATGATTGTTGATATACACACAATAGATTATAAATAATACATATTTATTTTTATTTTTATTATATTATATATTTATTTATTTTTAATTAATGGAAAATTAAATACAATCAATTAATTAAAAAACTATTATTGATTTTTATTTATACATAAAATATTAATTCTTGCGAATATATATATACAGTATATTATCAAAAAGATTTTTTAATTAATGGAAAAAGTCCATTAATTAAAAATACATTATTATTATTGTTTATATATTTACATATAAACCATTTAATTATTGTGAATATATATTCGGAATAAAATCAACAATTGATCATTTTTTTTAATTAATGGAAACTAAAAAGACTCAATTAATTTAAAAACACATTATTGATTTTATATATATTATATATATATATAATATATATATATATATATATATATATATATATATATATATATATATATATATATATATAATTATTGTTAATATATATACATTATGAATCATTAATAATCTATTTTTAATGAATGGGAACAAATGTAAAACAAATTATTATTGATTATATATATATATATATATATATTTTTTTTTTTTAATTAATGGATTTTTTCCATTAATTAAAAACAAATGATTAATTATTGATATGTTTTTTTTTTTTTTTACCTGCAGCTGGTCGGCAGTGAAGCTGGTCCTTGCTCTTTTGGAAGGTTTGGGCTGGTTAATTTCTTGTTCGGTGGGCACGGCGCCCTCCATGTTCACGTTGCAGCCTGCCAAGGTTATCATATAACCTCAATTATTTGAGGGCCATGACTATTGAAACCATCTGATCAATGATTCGATCGAATAAAAGAGTTGTCCGCCAATCTGTCACTGTCACATGAACAATCTGAGACTAACAATCTTAGCCTATGACAAACGCTAGCAATGCTGATTTAGCGTTTGTGTGATAACGAAAGTCATCTCTGATTAAAATTTGGACTTGACCCATGTTTTTTTTTTAACATACAGTGATACCTCGGTTTACGAACTTTTCGGTTTACGAACGATAAATTTATGATAATTTTACCTTGGCATACAAACTTTTTTCGGGATACACACGGAGCTGCCTCAATGAGTGATGTATCATTCGCTAATGAGCCCGTTCTTCTAACAACAAAATGGCAGCAGAGTTTTTTTGTCCTCTACTCCCCGCCCCCAGTCTTCGGTTAAAGACACGTGATTGGATAAGAACGCAGTAGCGAGGGGAGGTGTTTTAAACATTAAAGAGACAGGCAGACGACAGTGAGTGAGTTTCAACTTTGATAGTTCAAAGGCAGAGTGTAAACTGCAAGGTTAAAATATCCCATCAATCAGGCTCCACAAACAACCCGCACAAGCCATCTGTACACTTGATGCAAAAAGCTATCAACCCAGCTACAACATAACACAATTGATGAGGAACTAGATAAAATTATGGCAGAGAAAGCACCTACGAGGGATCATTCCTCAAGATGGTGAAAGATAAAGGTTACGTTTCTCATTAAGTGTTTAATGCTGATGAAACCGGCCACTCCATTCCATCAAGCCATCAACGACCATCACAAAGGTAAATAAAATGACTTTATTATATAGTACAGTTTATTTATTTAATTATAATACCATAGCACATTTATTATACATAAAATAAGGTATATTTTGTGTAGTTTTAAGGCTTAGAAAATTAGAAAATTATGTTTTATGGGGACCTGGGAACAGATTATTCTCATTTTAATGGTTTCCGATGGGAAATTAATTTTTGGGATACACACTTTTCGCCTTACACACTCTGTCTGGGAAGCAATTCAGTTTGTAAGCCAAGGTATCGCTGTATTCTAAAATTCCCCATCATCATCATCATCACCTTTGTCGGCGGCCCTCTTGAGCTTGTCCAGCATGCAGTCGTAATGGACCCTGCAGAGCACTTTGTCCTCCACCAGCGCAAACTCCTCCCCGGTGGACAGCTGCCTCTTGCAGGAGAAGCAGGCGAAGCAGGCCAGGTGGTACACGTTGCCCTTGGCGCGCCGCACCCAATCCGTGGCGTGGATGTGGCGGCCGCAGCACGCGCACCACGTGCCGAACCTTCTGCGACGCAGATTAAGAAGTTGCATAAGTGTACACACCCGGAAAATAACCAGTCACTGCACAATCCGATAACATTGGAAATGCTTCCGATGATGTTTATTTGTAGGTTTGCTGATTCAAAAATATTATCGTGATGCGTGGGTCACTTTAATGGTGATTTATTTATATTTTTTTTACATTTTGGAATGTTTTTTGGGTGACAATGGCTGGTATTCATTCGAAGACTTGTGCTTGCGTTCTTGTTATCCAATAAAATACAGGAGTCATCAACCTTAAGAAAATGATCATGCAAAGGCCGCATTGTGGAAATGACATAATAGTGATGAGGAAATAAATAAACTGACAAATAAATAAACAAATACATGGATAAATAAATAGACAAATATACAAATAGGCAGATAAATACATTTCATTGACAAATACATACATAAATAAATGAAAATACATAAATAAACAAATAGGTAAATAGATAAATAAATAGGCAGATAAATAAATGTACTGACAAATAGATACGTAGAAATATATAAATAAACAAATACATAAATAGGCAGATAAATAAATAAACCAACAAAGAGATAAATAAATAACTAAATAAATACAAATACATAAATAAAAAAATAGACAAATAAATAGGCAGATAAACAAATGAAAAAATAAACTGACAGATAAATGAATGAAAATACATAAATAAATAAATAGACAAATAAATAAATAGGCAGATAAATAAATCCATAAACTGACAAAGAGATAAAGTAATTAATAAATACATAAAAAAGAGATAAAGTAATTAATAAATACTTAAAAAATACAAAAATGAACACATAAATAAAGAGATAGATACACAGATAAATAAAGAGACAAATAAATAAATAGGCAGATAAACAAATAAAAAAAACAAATAAACCGACAAACAAATAAATGAATGAAAATACATGAATAAAATAAATAAACAAATAAATAAACAGGAAGATAAATAAATACATAAACCGACAAATAGATAAAGTAATTAATAAATAAATAAATACATAAAAAAATACATAAATAAACATAAAGAGAAAAATAGATAAATAAAAAGACAAATAGATAGGCAGATAAATAAATAAATACACAAGTCGATAAACAAATGAAAAATAAACAAATACATCGATAAATGAATAAATATTTCGTTAAATAAATAGAGCAAAAAAAAAATCCAAATAAATAAACAGACAAATAGATAAATTAAAATACATCAACAAATAAACAGATAACTGAATAGATACATAGTTAAATAAATAGACAAATAAAAACGTCGATAATTAAATAAACTGATAAATAAATAAATACACAAGTCGATAAACAAATGAAAATACATAAATAAACAAATAAATACATAGATAAATGAATAAATATTTCGTTAAATAGAGCAAAAAAAAAAAACAAATAAATAAGCTGACAAATAGATAAATTAAAATACATCAACAAATAAACAGATAACTGAATAGCTATATAGTTAAATAAATAGACAAATAAAAACGTCGATAATTAAATAAATAAACTGATAAATAAATAAATAAGTCGATAAACAAATGAAAATACATAAATAAACAAATAAATACATGGATAAATGAATAAATATTTCATTAAATGGACCAAAAAAAAAATCAAAATAAATAAACTGACAAATAGATAAATTAAAATACATCAACAAATAAACAGATAACTGAATAGCTATATAGTTAAATAAATAGACAAATAAAAATGTCGATAATTAAATAAATAAACTGATAAATAAATAAATAAACAAGTCGATAAACAAATGAAAACACATAAATAAACAAATAAATACATCGATAAATGAATAAATATTTCGTTAAATAAATAGAGCAAAAAAAAATGCAAATAAATAAACTGACAAATAGATAAATTAAAATACATCAACAAATAAACAGATAACTGAATAGATATATAGTTAAATAAATAGACAAATAAAAATGTCGATAATTAAATAAATAAACTGATAAATAAATAAACAAGTCGATAAACAAATGAAAACACATAAATAAACAAATAAATACATCGATAAATGAATAAATATTTCGTTAAATAAATAGAGCAAAAAAAAAAATGCAAATAAATAAACTGACAAATAGATAAATTAAAATACATCAACAAATAAACAGATAACTGAATAGATATATAGTTAAATAAATAGACAAATAAAAACGTCGATAATTAACTAAATAAACTGATAGATAAATAAATAAACAGGTCGATAAACAAATGAAAAAACATAAATAAACAAATAAATACATGGATAAATGAATAGATATTTCGTTAAATGGACCAAAAAAAAATCCAAATAAATAAACAGACAAATAGATAAATTAAAATACATCAACAAATAGATAACTGAATAGATATATAGTTAAATAAATAGACAAATAAAAACGTCGATAATTAAATAAATAAACTGATAAATAAATAAATAAACAAGTCGATAAACAAATGAAAATACATAAATAAACAAATAAATACATGGATAAATGAATAAATATTTCGTTAAATGGACCAAAAAAAAAAAAATCCTAATAAATAAACTGACAAATAGATAAATTAAAATACATCAACAAATAAACAGATACCTGAATAGATATATAGTTAAATAAATAGACAAATAAAAACATCGATAATTAACTAAATAAACTGATAGATAAATAAATAAACAGGTCGATAAACAAATGAAAAAACATAAATAAACAAATAAATACATCGATAAATGAATAGATATTTCGTTAAATAGACCAAAAAAAAAATCCAAATAAATAAACTGACAAATAGATAAATTAAAATACATCAACAAATAAACAGATAACTGAATAGATATATAGTTAAATAAATAGACAAATAAAAACATCGATAATTAAATAAACTGATAAATAAATAAATACATTTGACCACCAAAAAAAAAAAAAAAAAAAAAAAAAAAAACAAAGGGCCTACCTGAAATAATCCATCTTGCAGAAGACCTTCTTGTCCTTAATATAACAACTAGTGTGGCCTCCCAGCGCGGCCTGGCACACGCTGCAGCAAAGGCAACGTACATGCCAGGACAGGTCGCTCACCTGCGGCGTACACACACACACACACACACACACACACACACACACACACACACACACATACGCGCACACCGCCACAAACACACACAAGCAAGTCGACTATTTATTTCTTCGAAGAAGAAAAACCCTCAGGTATGCAAAGCGCAATTACCCCCAAAGATGCAATGACAATGAGAATTACAATAACTATTTTAAATACCTTGGATATATTTCAAGACACATTTTCCTCATTATACTTTGGACACACACACACACACACACATGGACCCCCCCCCCAGAGCTTTAAAAATAACGGCACAGCAGTAATTAAAAAAAAAAAAAAAAAAAAAAACATACCTTCAATAAATATTTATCAACTATTTCTTCATTGCAGCTGGCGCACACGAACAAGCGCGTGGCAAGAAGAGGCTCGGTTGACATGTCTCCATCCGCAACTTCCACCTGCGTGTGCCGCGCAAAAAGAAGGAATCGAACCCAGAGCCAGAAAATAAAAAAAAAAAAAAACCAAACAAACAAGTTGGAGTTTGTATTCTTCAGAATATTCAGTTTTAGAACTACATAAACATTCAATTCAGCATTAGAAACCTTAGACTCTCTTCTTTCATCAGTTAATTCCTAAGTGATATGGGTCTGGAGTTATCTGAGCTTGAAATGGGGGCGGCTGTACAAAATACAATCCATACATATTGATTGATATAGCGTTTGAACAGCTGGGGAAAAAAAGCGCTTACATGGGAAAAAAAAGACAACAAACATTGCCGGAGGCCATTGACAGCGCTTTATCGGCACCCAAGCACGAAAAAAACAAAACCCGAACAAATTCCAGACTGGCGCTCGATGTCATATTTTCAATACCCGAATAATTTCGGCAATGGCAGTAAATGAGTAAAAAAAAAAAACAAACCCCAAAAAACAAAAAAACACATCTATAAATAAATATATTAATAACTAACTAAATACATCCACAAAGAAACAAATACACAAATAAATAAACTACTAAATACTTTGCTGCTGTTACTTGCGGGGTAGAGTGAACGCTGGCGCGTGTGGCTGCCGCTGCTCACCCGCAGAAAAAATATCCTGTGACTGTAAAGTGTCCTTGAGGGTTTTGAAAGGCGCTTTGAAATTAAATGTATTATTATTATTAATATTATTATTATTATTTTAATAAACTACTAAATAAATAAATAAACAAATAATACAAAAATAAATCCATTATTTTATCCCCCAACCCCGCCCACAAAATAATTTATATTAATATAAATGATATATTAATAAAAAATATAAATAAATAAATCATCGGAATTTAGTGCCTACATTTGTTGCCCACTAAATCTTGTCTTTAAAGTCCTCACGTTCACATCTCCTCAACTCTGTTCCGAGCATTTTGCACAATAATAATAATAATAATAATAATAATAATAATAATACATTTCATTTATAAGCGCCTTTCAAATCTCTCAATGTCACTTATGCATAAAAAATGCTAATTAACACAGACTTATCATTTCAAGGATGTATCAAAATACAGTAAATAAACTGAATATTTAGTTCAATAAAATCCTATTTTGGAATTTAAATTACTGCAATAAATGAGAATGATTAAATGGCTTATTCGTCTGTCATAATTTAAAATTGAAATGCATGAAAAAAATGTAATAAATCTTTAAAATTGATTAAAAATAAAATTGTTGTTCGTTATTCTTCCCAAAAAGAACTTCTCTGCTTTTAAATGAATAAAATATGTTAATTCAGTCTTATTTATTAAAAAAAGATGGATAATTTTAGCTCCGATATAATTTCAAAGACATTTTGCTTTGTGATTATAAAATGTCCTTGAGAGCTTTGAAAGGCGCTTATGAATAAATTAAAAAAAATGGATGATTATTTTGGTGCAATAGCATGGATGTGAAATATCATATTCATATCATACTATTTCTATTTATCATTGTATTTTATTTATTGCATTCTATTTGTGATTGTATTTTATTTATTATAGTACATAAGCTTGTCTGTGACTGTAAAGTGTCCTTGAGAGCGTTGAAAGGTGCTTCAAATGTAATGTATTATTATTAATTATTATTATTATTATTATTATTATTATTATGTTTCGGGGGAAAATGCCAATGTGATTTATTTTAGTTTTAATGTAGTTTATTTTAGTTTTAGATGCAGTCAATCACCCCCCCCACAAAAAAATACTTTACAAGTCAAAAAAAGTAGCAGTAATTTCAAAATAAAAGATCAAAACAATCATAAAAAGTAAATTCCCGATATTTTCCGAAAGCACCTCATATCCCTACCGGTTTGTCTCCCTTGTCCAAAAAGTTGTCTTTGGCGTCCTCACATGCGCACATGTCCTGTTTTGTTTTTTTTTTTCTTTTTAAATATTTCTCTCTTCTTCTTCTTCTGTGATGCGTTCGGTCGCCTGTGTCCTCACTTGGGCGCGCGGTGCGTTCAATGACCCCTGCGCGTTCGTCATAAATCTCATCCATCCGCGACCCACCTCTCTTTGCTCACCATGACGACACCAATTGCAAATTTAAGAGGAGTCATTTACTTGGACAAACAGGACCACACTTGAGCTGACCTTTGACCCCCCCACCCTCTCCCGACCGCATTTTTAACTGGTACAACAAAGGCGAGTTGATTTATTTAATAGCAGCGATTAAAAACAAGTTCTAATTTTTTTGATTGAAGGATGAAGAGCTGTCATTAACCGCTTGACTTTTAATGATGAGGCAAGATGGAGTGGATGCCCGTAGATTGCCCCCCATCCCCCCTACGTACTCACCTCCTCGCCGGAGCTTCCAGGTGGGATGCAGCATTGAACTTTGGCTTCATTTTTCCAGCGCATTGTCCTCCTCCTCCTTCTTCTTCTTCTTCTTCTTCTTCTTCTTCTGGAAAGTGATCCTTTCCCCAAAGGGAGGATCACAATTCATATTTCATATTTCAGATGTCATTTTTAGCCACGCCCGCCAACCCGGTAATTCTGTGCCTGCCCATGTGTGTGGTTTCTCCCTGTAAGAGAGTAAAGAAGAAAAAAAAAGAACAATGTTAGGATGGAGAGGCTGGGGAAAAAAGACCCCTTTTTTATTTTTTAAAGGAATCAATGGCAGTGTTTTTTCCCCTTTTTTTCTATTTTGGGTGAGATGTTTGTTTTTTTTGGGCTGTTTGGAGTCTTTTAGGAAGGGTAAAATTATTTATTTACGGATTTGTTTATTTATTTATTTAATTTGGGGCTGTTTGGTTTATTTTACTGAGAGTGAAATTATTTATTTATTTCCCGATTTATTTATTTATTTATTTTGGCCTGTAAGGAGTCATTTAGTAAGCGTAAGATTATTTATTTATTTGCCTATTAATTTATTTAATTTCTACGCTTATTTATTTATGTACATGTATTTAATTTCAGACTGAGGTCTTTTAGTGAGAGTAATATTATCTATTTAGTTATTTATTTATTTAATTTCAGGCTGTATGAAGTTTTTTAGTAGTAAGATTATTCATTTAATTATTTTTGCCTCTTTATTTATGTATTTATTAGTAAGATGATGTATTTATTTACATTGTTTATTTATTTATTTGGGGCTGTTTAGAATCTTTAGTAAGAGTAAGATTATTTACTTATTTCTTTATTTACCTGTTTATGTATTTATTTATTTATTGTATATTATATATATTAAATATATTATATTTTATATGTATTATATATATATATTATATATTAATATATATTTATTTAGATTTATGTATTGTACTATCAAGTGTCCTTGAGAGCTTTGAAAGGCGATTGAAAATAAAATGTATTATTATTTTCAGGCTGTTTTAAGTCTATTAGTAACAGTATTTATTTATGTGTTTATTTATTTATTTATTTATTTATTTATTTTTTCGCTGTTTGGAATTTTTTTTAGTAAGAGTAAGATTATTTTTTTATTTACCTGTTTATATATTTATTTATTGTATATTATATATATTAAATATATTATATTTTATATGTATTATATATATATATTATATATTAATATATATTTATTTAGATTTATGTATTGTACTATCAAGTGTCCTTGAGAGCTTTGAAAGGCGATTGAAAATAAAATGTACGTATTATTATTATTATTATTTTCAGGCTGTTTTAAGTGTATTAGTAACAGTATTTATTTATGTGTTTATTTATTCATTTATTATTTATTTATTTTCGCTGTTTGGAATTTTTTTTAGTAAGAGTAAGATTATTTTTTTATTTTTTTATTTACCTGTTTATATATTTATTTATTGTATATTATATATATTAAATATATTATATTTTATATGTATTATATATACATTATATATTAATATATATTTATTTAGATTTATGTATTGTACTATCAAGTGTCCTTGAGAGCTTTGAAAGGCGATTGAAAATAAAATATATTATTATTATTATTATTATTTTCAGGCTGTTTTAAGTCTATTAGTAACAGTATTTATTTATTTATGTATTTATTTATTCATTTATTATTTATTTATTTGTTTTTGGCTGTTTGGATTTTTTTTTAGTAAGAGTAAGATTATTTATGTATTTTTTTATTGGATTGGATTGGATTGGATTGTATGTATTTATTTATGTGTTTATGTATTCATTTTTTTTATTTTGGGCTGTTTGGAGTCTATTAGAAAGAGTAAGAGATATTGTTGTTTGCATTTATTTTTATTTTTTTTTTTTTTGGGGGGGGGAGGACATGAAATGTTGTATAACAATTTTTTGTGTGGGGGGGGGGGGGTTATCTTTTTCCCTCAATGTTACAAAATAAAAGTCTGTTATGCACATTTTCACTATTGCCAGGATTGCTATTCTAATTGTATTGTATGATTCAGAGTTTTTCTAAAGAACAACAAAATAATGGCCTCAAAATTACATTAATTTTAGTTCAAAATATATAATCAAAAATATTCACTATTACCTCCCCCCCCAAATGTCATTTTCAAGAAACATTTGTAGCAAATTTCAGTGGTGAGGTTCCTTCTGCTCCTTTGAAGATGGTTAGGAGATACCACTCAACATTAAGTCCTTAAAAGATAACATATCGCGACTTGTTTGTTTTTTCTTTTTTTTTTGCCTTGCAGGAGGTCTTCATCGCTCCAGACTTGCATCGGCATGATACCACATGTATCAAATCATCTCATCGGGGCTTTAGCGGTTCAAGCGTGCCTCCTTGGAAGATACCTCCCGTTCCAGTTGGTGCACGTGAATGTTTTTTTTTTTTTTTTTTTTTTTTTTTTTATCATCAGATAATGCGTCTTTGAAGGACAACCGACGTCACTTTTTTGTTTCTTAACTGATATCAGAAAAACGTTTTATAGCATCTAAAATACCCAAAACACGCAGTATGATATTTTTATTCAAATGCAAAACACCAATAAAAAATGACTTAAAGTGTCCAAAATCTGCAAAAAAAATTGAGCCGCGAATTGAGCATTTTCAGAAAGTCCCGCCCCCAGTTCGTGACGTCACGCCAAGACGTCTTGCATTGCTGGAGAATCAAAACAAAAAACAAAATGGCTTCAGATTTTGAGAATATGCTTTCTTGTTAGTCATCCAGTTCTGAATATGATTCAAATAGTTCTGAAGAGGAAAGCATACATATTTGCAATTGATTAAAGAAGTCCTTCCCTGTCATTTTGAGGCATGTGGACTGCAATGTAGCGTCCCAGAAAAGAGGCAGGAAATGGCGACCAAGCTTCCTGTCAGGAATTAATCAGCCCATTTCCACAGGCTGATGAATTCCTTGTATGGAACTTGGTCGCCCTCTTCTGGCTCTTTTTGGTGCAACATGACGTTTTCAGATAGCCTAGCAAAACGCATTGACATGATGGAAGGACTGCTACAATGTCCTTTTTTTTTTCGGTCAGGGGCGTTCCTTCAGTGACGTCACGTACGTACTCGTCACCCACTCACAAACAAGACTTCCGGAATATTCAACGAGAGTCTTAAAACGTAAAATATAGCTATATGCGGTGGAATCTTTGTAAAATACGCTCAGTAGAAGTCCTTTGAAGCCATTTTACAAATTATGGACACAACTTGTCCGGAGACGTCGGTTGTCCTTTAACAGTGCCCCCTTCCACAAACCTCGGCCCAGATAGCGAAAGGTCAAAAAGTGACAAAATCAAGTGTTTAATCATCAAAAGAGCAGACGTCAAGACGTAGTACACCGCTCGTGACCTTTCATAGCAGCCCTTATGTTTTCCTCAGATCTCAATCGACCGCGTGTAGCGTTTTGCGTGTTAACGTCGCGTTTAGTGGGCGATGAAGCTGACAAAAAAAAAACAAAAAAAACATGTCAACAAAACTCCTCCGACTCTTTGGTGACATCACGTCTGGATCCTGCAGTTTTATTGCGTTCTAAATAGGCCGTCGCAGGAAGGAAAGAAAATGACGTGCGGATGATCGGTCACATGAGGGTATGCGGGCATCGGAGCTGGTATTTGTTTCCGCTTTAACGTCGGAATTGGATGATCTAATGTGTGAAAACGTATTTGCTATCGTCTCAAATACTTACATTTTTTTTCACGGTCCCCATGACTTTTTTTTTTCAAAGCTACTTGCCCCTGCGTAGAAAAAATACGAGTATAAAAAAATGGCTTCAATAGATATTATTAATAATAATAATAATAATAAAATAAAATAACAATGATAATAATAATAACAATCATAATAATAAAATAATAATGAAAAATAATAATGAATAATAAAATAATAACAATAAAATAATAATAATAATAAATTAATAATATTAATAATAATAATAATAATTTTATTAGTCCTGCAAATGTCCCCATTGTGGGACTATTAAAGGCTTACTGATTCTGATAATAACACTAATAATAGTTATTATTATTATTATTAATATAACAATAATGATATAATAATAATAATAGTATTAATCTTGCAAATTTCCCCATTGGATTGGATTTGCCTTTATTCGTCTCGCAGTGGAGAAATTTACATTTCATAGCAGCAATAGTGGGTCTATAAAAGGCTTCCTGATTCTAAAAATAAATAAATAAATGTAAATGAAACGACTTTATTATACAGTGCAGTTTATTTCTTTAATTATAATACCATAGCACATTTATTATACATAAAATAAAGTATATTGTATGTAGTTTTAAGGCTTATTTAGTAGAAAATTATGTTTTATGGGGAAATGGGAACGGATTATTCTCCTTTTAATGGTTTCCTATGGGAAATTAATTTTTGGGGTACACACTTTTTGCCTTACACACTCTGCCTGGGAACCAATTAAGTTCGGAAGCCAAGGTATCACTGTACGTCACTTCCTTGTGTATTATCCTCGTGTAGTGTTTCATTGTGAGCAGGCGTGTTTGCGTGTTTGTAATGGTCAATCATGATTAAAAAAAATAGACATTAATTATATTGAGAAATGTTTCAGTTTTCGACTAAATCGTGGTTTTCGAACGGGTTTCTGGAACAGATTATGGCTG
>NC_142740.1:2420000-2447500 GCF_051943395.1 Hippocampus bargibanti | reverse complement strand
TATATCCGATATCGATATAACGAGACTTTACTGTAGTTTCTACTCCGAATTAGCAAACAACTAGAATTATGTACCCATTCACTGCCAAATGGTGTGCAAAAATGTGTCCACTCCAGTGCCAGGGTTTTTGTCATTTTCACTCAAATTGCAAGACCCACAGAATATGATAATGACGACGATAATGACGATAGTAATGACGATAATAATGCCGATAACAACGATAATAACAACGACAGTAATAACGACGACAGTAATAACCGAGGATAATAACAACGACGAGAATAACAACGACGATAATAATAACGATAATACATTTCATTTATGAGCGCATTTCAAAACTCTCATGGTCACTTTACAGTCACAGGATCAGTTTTTAAGTGGGTGAGCAGCGGCAGCCACACGCGCCATCGTGCACTCATGTAACTCAAATAGATAGAAAGCTGGCCAGCTAGCTAGCTAATAGATAGCTATTAATAATATAGATTTTTTTTTCCCCCCGTGTCAAAAAGTGTCATTTCACAACTTTATTTTTGCTTTCACGGGCCGAATGAAATGATGTAGCGGGCCAGATTTGGCCCCCGGGCCTTGACTTAGACACCACTGCTATACATGCTTGTTTTTTTTTTTTTTTTTTTTTTTTTTTGACCAAAAACACCTTATTATACACATTTTTTGTGAAAAATTGTCTGCTCGAGATGCGACAGGCTCGCTTCAATCTCTCCCTTTCTCCTCAGGTGTTGAGCCTCTGGTGGGCTGGTTGCTGGACCACCCTGACATTCAAACCTCAGAGGTATCGGACGCCGACACCGTGTCGGATGACGATTCGGATGAAGAAGCGTTGGAGGAGCTGGAGGAGACCGAGCCTGTGTTTTCTGTGGTACGCCATCGCTTTATTTCTACCTCATTTTTTTTTATACATGCATTGATTGAGTTTATTGGTTCACTAATTCAACTTCTATGACACTTAAAGGACAAGCGACGTCACTTTTTTGTTTTTTAACTGACATCAGAAAAACGTTTTATAGCATCCAAAATACCCAAAACATGCACTATGATATTTTTAGTCAAATGCAAAACACCAATAAAAATGACTTAAAGTGTCCAAAATCTGCAAAAAAATTGAGCTGCGAATTGGGCATTTTCAGAAAGTCCCGCCTCCAGTTCGTGACGTCACGCCAAGACGTCTTACATTGCTAGTGAATCAAAACAATGGCTTCAGATTCGGACAATATGCTTTCTTGTTACACATAAATACAGAGCGTTGTGTCAGGAAGGGCATCCGACGTAAAAGCTTGGCCAAAACAAACATGCAAATCAAACCTCTAAAAATGGAACACGCTGATTTGCTGTGGTGACCCCTGTCGGGAAAAGCTGAAAGGAAACGAAGAAGTTACACATCCAGTTATGAATCTGATTCAAATAGTTCTGAAGAGGAAAGCATACATGTTTGCAATCGATTAAAGAATTTATTTGTGCCATTTTGAGGCAACATTGGGGGAAAATCTCTCACCCCAAAAAAAAGAGGCACAAAAATGGCGACCTCCTGTGGCCACCTCCGTTTCCACAGGCTGATAAATTCCTTATATGACGCTTGGACGCCCTCTTCTGGCGGCTTTTGGGTGCAACACGAGCGCCCCAGACCAAACAAGTACAGCAAATTACATTGACGTGATGGAAAGACCGCTACAATGCTTCTTTTTTACGGTCAAAAGGCGGTCCTTTAGTGACGTCACGTACGGACTGGTCACCAACTCAAAAACAAGACTTCCTGAATATTCAGCGCGAGTCTTAAAATGTAAAACATCACTATATGCGGTGGAATCTTTGTCAAATACGCTCAGTAGAAGTCATTTGAAGCCATTTTACAAATTATGGACACAACTTGTCCGGAGACGTCGGTTGTCCTTTAACTCGTTTTTATTTGCATTTGACTAAAAATATCAGCCTGCATGTTTTGGGTATTTTAGATGCTATAAAACGTTTTTCTGATGTCAGTTAGGAAACAAAAAAAAAAAATGGTGTCGTTTGTGCTTCAAAATGAACACATTTTACTATCCTTCCGTCTTACCTGTTCCCCTTTACAGCCTCCCGGTGTGGTAGTAACCGAAAGCCAGATGTTTAAGAAGCGATCCGACTTCCAGAGCAACGACGACTACGCCGTTTACATCCGAGAGAATATTCAAGTCAGGAAAATAAATCCCAACCTGCGATATCACAAAACTTTGCACCGCGTCAACGTGTTTCCCTTCCAGGTGGGCATGATGGTGAAATGCTGCCGAACGTACGAGGAAGTCTACGACGGCGACGTGGGCAAAGTCATCAAATTGGATCGCGACGGCCTTCACGATTTAAACGTGCAGTGTGACTGGCAGCAAAAAGGCGGAACTTACTGGGTCCGTTACATCCACATTGAGCTTGTTGGTGAGCTGCTTCGTTACATTCACGACATTACTGAAATGTAAAATGGCTTCTACTGAGCGTATTTTACAAAGATTCCACCGCATATAGCTATATTTTACGTTTTAAGACTCGCGCTGAAAATTCCGGAAGTCTTGTTTTTGAGTTGGTGACGAGTCCGTACGTGACGTCACTAAAGGAACGCCCCTGACCGAAAAAGGACACATTTTAGCAGTCCTTCCATCACGTCAATGCATTTTGCTGTGCTTGTTTGGTCTGAAAACGTTGTGTTGCACCAAAAAGGGCGACCAAGCTCCATATAAGGAATTTATCAGCCTGTGGAAACGGGCTGATTAATTCCTCACAGGAGGTTGGTCGCCATTTTCTGCCTCTTTTTGGGTGAGACATTTCCCCCCGAATGTTGCCTCAAAATGGCACGGAATAAATTCTTTAATCGATTGCAAACATGTATGCTTTCCTCTTCAGAACTATTTGAATCATATTCATAACCGGATGAGTAACAAGAAAGCATTTTCTCCGAATCTGAAGCCATTGTTTTGATTCTGAAGCAAAGCAAGACGTCCTGGCGTGACATCACGAACAAGGGGGCGGGACCTTCTGAAACTCGCCATTTCCGGGGTCATTTTGAAGTCCTTTGGGGACACTTTAACTCATTTTTATTGGTGTTTTGCATTTGACTAAAAATATCATAGTGCGTGTTTTGGGTATTTTAGATGCTATAAAACGTTTTTCTGATGTCAGTTAGGAAACCAAAAAAAAAACATTGTTTTTTTAACAAAATTGACTAAATTGAGTGCCCTCTGACTATGTTTTTTTTTTCCTGCAGGGTTCCCGCCGCAAAGTTCTCCCTCCCATATAAAAATCAGCGACAAAGTCAGGGTGAAGCCTTCAGTCACCACCCCAAAGTACAAATGGGGATCGGTAACCCACAGGAGCGTTGGCGTTGTCAAAGGTGAGGCCACGTTTTCATTTTTGATCAACGATTACCGTCATTTCCGGACTACAGAGCAAGCGCACCTGATTATTAATTAGCCTTACCCGATACATTTTTCAAGTAAAAAAAAATTGTACATCCATAAATCGCACCTGTCTATCAACCACATATGCCCAAATTGAAACATGAGATGCCCAACCTCTGCAACCCTATGCCAAGCTATTTATTGAGAGTACAGTAATACCTCAGCTCACGAACTTAATTGGTTCTCAGAAAGTGTGTAAGGCGAAAAGTTCATCTGCCAAACATTTATTTCCCGTAATAAATCATTAAAAATGAGAATAACCATTTCCAAGTCCCCATAAAACAGGGGTGTCAAAGTCATTTTTTTGCCGCGGGCCACATTGTAGTTATGGTTTCCTCTCGAGGGCCGTTATGAATTTGGGAACCCATTAGAATGTTTAAATCCCTTCAAATATTACATATAGAGCACACAGCAAATTAACGAATAACTCGTTTTCAAATCTGATGTCAAGAATAATGACTTTTATTGTGGTTGACATCCAAAAATATGAAATTTTGGCTCAGATTTTAGCAATCATCGTGGAATTTAACAAGTTTGACAAAAAATGATGTGGCGGGCCGGATTTGGCCCGCGGGCCTTGACTTTGACACCTGTGCCATAAAACATAAAAACAATTTTCTACTGAATAAGCCTTAAAACTAATAGATGAAATACAGTGATATCTCAGCTTACGAACTTAATTGGTTCCCAGAAAGTGTGTGTAAGGCGAAAAGTGTGTCTTCCAAACATTAATTTCCCATAAGAAACCATTAAAAATATGAATAATCCGTTCGCAGGTCCCCATAAAACACAATTTCCTACTAAATAAGCCTTAAAACTACACAAAATATACTTTATTTTATGTATAATAAATATGCTATTAGATTGTAATTAAAGAAATAAACTGTACTGTCTAATAAAGTCTCCGGAAATTACGGTAATTTGGATTAAAGAAAAATATCATCATTGGAATTTATTTGTGTCTCTGATTCAGCTTTCAGCGCCAACGGGAAAGACGTGATCGTGGATTTCCCTCAGCAGTCGCACTGGACCGGTTTACTATCCGAGATGGAACTGGTTCCCAGCATCCACCCCGGAGTCAGGTTGGGATACGACAAAAATCAAATAAAAATTCCACCCGCCACACATTTTAAGCACATTTACAATACAGTACAATACAATACAATACAATACAATACAATACATCAAGATATATACAGTAAAGTCTCGTTATATCGATATTCAAGGGAGTCCGAAAAAATATCGATATAACCGGGACTATCGATATATCCGACCCTGTTTGCATGTAATTTTCTCCGTGCGTGCATAGAAATAGTATCGATATAACCGGGACTATCGATATATCCAATATCGATATAACCAGACTTTACTGTATAGCGCTTTAACAACAGTTGAAGCTGGAACAAAGCGCTTAACATGGACAGATAATAATAATAATAATAATAATAATAATAATACATTTCATTTATAAGCGCTTTTCAAAACTCTCAAGGACACTTTACACTCACAGGATATTTTTTCTGCGGGTGAGCAACGGAAGCCACACGCACCAGCGTTCACTCAACCCGGAAGTAACTCAAATAGATAGAAAGCGAGCTAGCTAGCTAATAGATACAGTCATAATAATAATAATACATTTCATTTATAAGCGCTTTTCAAAACTCTCAAGGACACTTTACACTCACAGGATATTTTTTCTGCGGGTGAGCAGCGGCAGCCACACGCACCAGCGTTCACTCAACCCGGAAGTAACTCAAATAGATAGAAAGCGAGCTAGCTAGCTAATAGATACAGTCATAATAATAATAATACATTTCATTTATAAGCGCTTTTCAAAACTCTCAAGGACACTTTACACCCACAGGATATTTTTTCTGCGGGTGAGCAGCGGCAGCCACAGGCGCCAGCGTTCACTCAACCCGGAAGTAACTCAAATAGATAGAAAGCGAGCTAGCTAGCTAATAGATACAGTCATAATAATAATAATACATTTCATTTATAAGCGCTTTTCAAAACTCTCAAGGACACTTTACACCCACAGGATATTTTTTCTGCGGGTGAGCAGCGGCAGCCACAGGCGCCAGCGTTCACTCAACCCGGAAGTAACTCAAATAGATAGAAAGCGAGCTAGCTAGCTAATAGATACAGTCATAATAATAATAATACATTTCATTTATATGCGCTTTTCAAAACTCTCAAGGACGCTTTACAGTCACAGGATATTTTTTCTGCGGGTGAGCAGCGGCAGCCACAGGCGCCAGCGTTCAAGTAACGTCTCTTCCCAGGGGGAAAAAAAAAACGAATCCGGTCATGTGATCCCGGTCGTTCTTCGTGATACCAACGCGTGCGTTGTCACTCTCCACAGGATTGGCGCAAAGCAGTCACAAAGATAGTAGAAAGCACCAAGGAGTGAAACTAAGAAATTAATTAAAAAAATTAACAATCCGCCGAATTGAAAGGCCATTCCGGAACGTTTTTTTTTTCTAATGCTGAAGTGCTGCATAATCATTTGAGATCCTTTTATAATTAATAATATAATAATCAAATAATAGTTTATAATCCTAACATAATTTAATACCTCCAAATGTCTGCTGTTTTTCCTCCATTTCAGGTGCGACGGCTGCCAGATGTTCCCGATCAACGGCGCCCGCTTCAAATGCCGAATCTGCGATGACTTTGACTTTTGCGAAAACTGTTTCAAAACGCGCAAGCACAACGTCCGCCATTCCTTCGGCAGAATCAATGAGCCTGGTTAGTCAAAGGCGCAAGCGCAAATGGTGTGGAAGATGGTGTTTCCATATTTTTCATATTTCATAACTATTTAACTCATTCACTGCCAGACGATGCGCAAATATGCGGCCACTCTATATGTGCCAGGGTTTTTTCTCATTTGCACTCAAATTGCAGGACCCACAAAATATTGACATTCAATACAGCGTAAAAAACTTTAGACTCTCTTCTTTCACCAGGAAAAAAAAGTTAATTCCTAAGTTATATGGTTCTGCAGTTATCTGAGCTTGAAACGGGGGCATATGTACAAAAGGTTAAAGCTGCCCCCTTGTGGGAGGGAAAAACATTGCCAGAGGTCTGACCGAAGCTTAAAACGCGGGAATGGCAGTAAATGAGTTAATAAATCGTAATTATTTAAAATTGTTTAAATTGTGTAAAAAAATATTTACAATTATTTACATTTTTTTAAAATTATTTACAATTTTTACAAATTATTACTCAAATTATTTACAATTACTTACATTATTTAAAATTACTTAAATTATTTAAAATGTATTTTAAAAAATTATTTATGTACAGTAAAGTCTCGTTATATCGATATTCAAGGGAGTCGGAAAAAAATATCGATATAACCGGGACTATCGATATATCCGATATCGATATAACGAGACTTTACTGTATTTATTATTTAAGTAATGGCTGCCACTGCTCACCCGCACAAAAAAACAAACAAAAAAAATCTTACCCCATGACTGTAGTGTCCTTGAGAGTTTTGAAAGGCACCTAGAAATTAAATTTATTATTATTATTATTATTATTATTATTATTATTATTATTATTTCATTATATATCCTGCTTATAAAAATCATTTTCTCACCTCATGGTCACAAGCATGCAATTCAAAATTGTGTATTATTATTATTATTATTATTATTATTATTATTAGCCGAAAGGAAAAGAAGAAAATTATTATTATTATTATTATTATTATTATTATTATTATTATTATTATTATTATTATATTATTTCATTATATATCCTGCTTATAAAAATCTTTTTCTCACCTCATGGTCACAAGCATGCAATTCAAAATTGTGTATTATTATTATTATTATTATTATTATTATTATTATTATTATTATTATTAGCCGAAAGGAAAAGAAGAAGAAAATTATTATTATTATTATTATTATTATTATTATTATTATTATCATATTATTTCATTATATATCCTGCTTATAAAAATCATTTTCTCACCTCATGGTCACAAGCATGCAATTCAAAATTGTGTATTATTATTATTATTATTATTATTATTATTATTATTATTAGCCGAAAGGAAAAGAAGAAGAAAATTATTATTATTATTATTATTATTATTATTATTATTATTATTATCATATTATTTCATTATATATCCTGCTTATAAAAATCATTTTCTCACCTCATGGTCACAAGCATGCAATTCAAAATTGTGTATTATTATTATTATTATTATTATTATTATTATTATTAGCCGAAAGGAAAAGAAGAAAATTATTATTATTATTATTATTATTATTATTATTATTATTATTATTATATTATTTCATCATATATCCTGCTTATAAAAATCTTTTTCTCACCTCATGGTCACAAGCATGCAATTCAAAATTGTGTATTATTATTATTATTATTATTATTATTATTATTATTATTATTATTATTAGCCGAAAGGAAAAGAAGAAGACAATTATTATTATTATTATTATTATTATTATTATTATTATTATTATTATTATTATCATATTATTTCATTATATATCCTGCTTATAAAAATCATTTTCTCACCTCATGGTCACAAGCATGCAATTCAAAATTGTGTATTATTATTATTATTATTATTATTATCATATTATTTCATTATATATCCTGCTTATAAAAATCATTTTCTCACCTCATGGTCACAAGCATGCAATTCAAAATTGTGTATTATTATTATTATTATTATTATTATTATTATTATTATTAGCCGAAAGGAAAAGAAGAAGAAAATTATTATTATTATTATTATTATTATTATTATTATTATTATTATTATTATTATTATCATATTATTTCATTATATATCCTGCTTATAAAAATCATTTTCTCACCTCATGGTCACAAGCATGCAATTCAAAATTGTGTATTATTATTATTATTATTATTATTATTATTATTATTAGCCGAAAGGAAAAGAAGAAAATTATTATTATTATTATTATTATTATTATTATTATTATTATTATTATTATTATTATTATTATTATTATATTATTTCATCATATATCCTGCTTATAAAAATCTTTTTCTCACCTCATGGTCACAAGCATGCAATTCAAAATTGTGTATTATTATTATTATTATTATTATTATTATTATTATTAGCCGAAAGGAAAAGAAGAAGACAATTATTATTATTATTATTATTATTATTATTATTATTATTATTATTATTATTATTATTATCATATTATTTCATTATATATCCTGCTTATAAAAATCATTTTCTCACCTCATGGTCACAAGCATGCAATTCAAAATTGTGTATTATTATTATTATTATTATTATTATTATTATTATTATTATTATTAGCCGAAAGGAAAAGAAGAAAATTATTATTATTATTATTATTATTATTATTATTATTATTATTATTATTATTATATTATTTCATCATATATCCTGCTTATAAAAATCTTTTTCTCACCTCATGGTCACAAGCATGCAATTCAAAATTGTGTATTATTATTATTATTATTATTATTATTATTATTATTAGCCGAAAGGAAAAGAAGAAGACAATTATTATTATTATTATTATTATTATTATTATTATTATTATTATTATTATTATTATTATTATCATATTATTTCATTATATATCCTGCTTATAAAAATCATTTTCTCACCTCATGGTCACAAGCATGCAATTCAAAATTGTGTATTATTATTATTATTATTATTATTATTATCATATTATTTCATTATATATCCTGCTTATAAAAATCTTTTTCTCACCTCATGGTCACAAGCATGCAATTCAAAATTGTGTATTATTATTATTATTATTATTATTATTATTATTATTATTAGCCGAAAGGAAAAGAAGAAGAAAATTATTATTATTATTATTATTATTATTATTATTATTATTATTATTATTATTATCATATTATTTCATTATATATCCTGCTTATAAAAATCATTTTCTCACCTCATGGTCACAAGCATGCAATTCAAAATTGTGTATTATTATTATTATTATTATTATTATTAGCCGAAAGGAAAAGAAGAAGAAAATTATTATTATTATTATTATTATTATTATTATCATATTATTTCATTATATATCCTGCTTATAAAAATCATTTTCTCACCTCATGGTCACAAGCATGCAATTCAAAATTGTGTATTATTATTATTATTATTATTATTATTATTATTATTATATTATTTCATTATATATCCTGCTTATAAAAATCTTTTTCTCACCTCATGGTCACAAGCATGCAATTCAAAATTGTGTATTATTATTATTATTATTATTATCATATTATTTCATTATATATCCTGCTTATAAAAATCTTTTTCTCACCTCATGGTCACAAGCATGCAATTCAAAATTGTGTATTATTATTATTATTATTATTATTAGCCGAAAGGAAAAGAAGAAGAAAATTATTATTATTATTATTATTATTATTATCATATTATTTCATTATATATCCTGCTTATAAAAATCATTTTCTCACCTCATGGTCACAAGCATGCAATTCAAAATTGTGTATTATTATTATTATTATTATTATTAGCCGAAAGGAAAAGAAGAAGAAAATTATTATTATTATTATTATTATTATTATTATTTTATTATTATTATTATTATCATATTATTTCATTATATATCCTGCTTATAAAAATCATTTTCTCACCTCATGGCCACAAGCATGCAATTCAAAATTGTGTATTATTATTATTATTATTATTATTATTATTATTATTATTATTATTATTATATTATTTCATTATATATCCTGCTTATAAAAATCTTTTTCTCACCTCATGGTCACAAACATGCAATTCAAAATTGTGTATTATTATTATTATTATTATTATTATTATTATTATTAGCTGAAAGGAAAAGAAGAATAAAATTACTATTATTATTATTATTATTATTATTATTATTATTATTATTATTATTATTATTATGACTAGGATTAGGACTAGGATTACGACTACGACGAATATTAGTACTAGTATTAGTACTAGTATTAGTATTAGTACTTTCCTCCATTTCGTAATTTCCACCAGGGCAATCGCCGACCTTCAGCGGTCGCTCGGGGAAGCAGCTAAAGAAGCACCACAGCAGCCAGCGCGGCATGCTTCTCGACGACTGGTCGCGCGCCGTCAAAAGCCTCAACGTGTCGTCCTCCGTCAACCAGGCCTCGCGCCTCATCGAAGCCGGTGACCAATGCTGGCAGTCATCCGGCTCGCAAGGGAAGGTAAGACAATATTTCCTTTTACTCATATTTACCATTCTAGGGGATATTTTCACATTGCTGTTGTTAATTTAAAAATCACTAACTCATCATCATAAATTTGCAATATTTGCATTAACGATTACCTTGAACATTTTATAATAAATAAGAATAACACAGTGATACCTCAGTTTATGAATGCTTTAGCTCGTGAACTTTTTGCCTTACGAACATTAAATTCGCGAGAATCTAATTTTTGGCATGCGAACTAGTTTTCGGCGGACGAACCAAACCACACAGAGCCACGGTTTCTGGCGGACTATTTTTTTGGCGGATGAAAACCAAACCACACGGTCGCACAGCGCCACGGTGGCCGGCGGACTAGCTTTCCACACCCACTTTCTTTGAGTGCAGACGTGGTTTGTTATCGAGTGGAGTACTTTTGCTATTATGGGACGGAAAAACACCCCACCACAGGCTCGTGTTAAGCCAAAGAAGAAAACAACAAAAGAAAATGACAATCGAGCAGAAGAAGGAGATTATCGATAAACACGAACTAGGTGTGCGTTTGTGTGACTTAGCGTCCCAGTACCAGTATGCTAAGTCGACCGCTAAGTTGCTACGTGTGGCTAAGGGTGTTTCCGTTTTGTCTAAGCAACGATCTCAGGCAATAGAAGAGGTTAAAAAAACTTCTGTTGATTTGGATTAACGAAAAGCAGCTAGCATGGGACAGTGTGAGTGAGGGTATTATCGCCGAGAAAGCACGGCAACTTCACTCGGATAGCATCAAGAGGCAACTACATCAACGACCATCACAATGCTATCTATTGGCTTGCTAGCTAGCTTTCTATCTATTTGTCTTACTATTCTATTGGAGTTACTTCCGGGTTGAACGAACTGGTACGTCTGGCTGCCGCTGCTCACCCACAGAAAAAAAACTTATCCTGTGACTGTAAAGTGACCTTGAGAGTTTTGAAAGGCACTTGATGACATGACATGAAATGTATTATGATTATTATGATTATTATTATGATGATGATTATTATTAAAGATAAATAAAACTAATTTATTATTCAGTATAGTTTATTTCTTTAATTACAATACAATAGCATATTTATTATACATAAAATACGGTTTATTTTGTGTAGTTTTAAGGCTTATTGAGTAGAAAATGATTTTTGATGGGGACCTGGGAACGGATTATTCTCATTCTTAATGGTTTCTTATGGGAAATAAATGTTTGGCAGACGAACTTTTCGCCTTACACACACTTTCTGGGAACCAATTAAGTTCGTAAGCTGAGGTATTACTGTATTTCCTTCACCAACTGCGGAAATATTGCGTGCAAACGTAGTTTAGCACAGCTATGGGAGCCATGCGTATTTGTCTTACAGCATTGGATTCGTATGGAGCTTTTCCCAGACATCCTCGTGCATCGTCTTAAGATGGTCGTAGACCCAGCGGACAGCAGCTACATGCCTTCCCTGGTGGTGGTATCGGGTAAAAAAAAAACTTTTGAAATGTGAAAAATGCGTACATCGATATGATATTTTGAAATGAGACCTGTTTTATTGATTTGCAGGTGGCAGCTCACTGAACAACTTAACTGAGCTAAAGAGCATAAACATCAACCCCACAGACACCACCGTACTGCTGCTCAATGATTGCACAGAGGTTGGTTGGCTTGCAGCCTTTTAAAGGACAACCGACAACTCCGGACAAGTTGCTTCCATAATTTGTAAAATGACTTCAAATAACTTCTACTGAGCGCATTTACAAAGATTCCACCGCATAGTGCTATATTTTACCTTTTAAGACTCGAGCTGAATATTCAGGAAGTCTTGTTTTTGAGTTGATGACGATGCCTGACGTGACGTCACGGAGGGAACGCCCCTTACCGAGAAAGCGACACACAATGCATTTTGGGTACTTTTTCTCATCTGAAAACACAGTCGCGAAATTCATTTTATTTATGGTTTTATTGTTTTGAATGGTGTTGGAATGAGTGTTCTGAAAGGCGCTTGAAATTATATGTATATGTATTATTATTATTATTATTATTATTATTTGCTGTCTATTAGATATCTAACGAGTTGGCTGGTTATCTAGCTAGCTAGCTATTTGCTATCTGTCTTGAAAGTTATCTAGATAGCTACATATTAACTTAGCTGTTAGCTAGATATTAACTTAGCTGTTAGCTAGATATTAACCTAGCTGTTAGCTAGATATTCACTAGCTGTTAGCTAGATATTAACCTGGCTGTTAGCTAGTTATTAACCTAGCTGTTAGCTAGATATTCACTAGCTGTTAGCTAGATATTAACCTAGCTGTTAGCTACATATTAACCTAGCTATTAGCTACTAGCTATTTCTGAATCTACCCAGTTCCGAGCTCATTTTGTGGCAGTTTTGGGACACTTTCAATCATTTTTATTGGCGTTTTGCATTCGCAGCCTGCGTGTTTTGGTTATTTTAGATGCTATAAAATGTTTTTCTGATGTCAGTTAGGAACCCAAAAAAAATGGTGTCGGTTGTCCTTTAAAGAAGAAAGACAATAAAAGCTGTACTTTGTTCGAATTAATCCTTCTCCCCTCAGTATCACAGGTACATCGAAATTGCCATCAAGCAGTGTCGCAGCTCCGGAATCGACTGCAAGATTCACGGTCTCGCCCTCGTGGGACGCATCAGAGCAGAGGATGAAGACTTGGCCACCGTCCCGTTTCTGGCGTCGGACAACGAGGAAGAGGAAGATGACAAAGCTGCTACTGGAAGGTATGACGGAGATCATTTTGCGGGCGGTCATTTTTATTTCCGCATTCAAAACTTGTTACGTCTTCGCTTTAGTCTTTCTCGCAAGAAATCTTCAGCTTTGGAATCGTCAGCCAGCATCAGGACTAAAGTGTTTGTTTGGGGACTGAATGACAAGGACCAACTGGGTGGACTCAAGGGGTCGAAGGTGAGTGATGTATGATTTTAAAATCATAACATCTAAGGCATGAATCCCCTCAAATCAGATACTGAAAAATATCGATACATTTTTTTGTAACATCTTATATATGTCCCATTTTCCATATATATAAGAGACACCACATTATGCATTTTTTTATGAGCTCCAAAAATTTTCCAGGCTTTTATCAGCATTTATCACATTACAATAATAAATGTAATTTCCAGGGATGACCAATATTTCTTCTTTAAAATGTTTATGTTCCTTAGGGGTTTTCAAGGAATATTTTGGCCTTAAATTTTTTTGGGGGAAAAAAACAAATTCCCTTTCATTGTTTTTATGTATTCATTTGTTTATGTATTTGTCGATTTAATTGTGTATTTATTTATTTACCTATTAGTTTATTTATTTGGTTATTCATGTATTAATTTATTTATTTGTGCATGTGTTTACTTTTGTTGATTATTTTTTTATTTGTTTTTGTAAATTTATCGATTTATTTTCTGTTTTTAATTTATTTATTATTTGTGCATTTGCTTTTGTTTATTTACCTCTTTATTTATTTTATATGTGTTTGTTTATCTATTCAGATATTTGTTTTTGTTTATGCATGTTGTTTTTCTTTTTTAGTGCATTTATTTATTCATTCATTTATTAATTTATTCATTTATCTATTAAATTGTGTATGTATTTATTTATTTACCTATTAGTTTATTTATTTGGTTATTCATGTATTAATTTATTTGTGCATGTGTTTACTTTTGTTGATTATTTTTGTATTTGTTTTTGTAAATTTATCGATTTATTTTCTGTTTTTGTTAATTTATTTATTATTTGTGCATTTGATGTTGTTTATTTACCTCTTTATTTATTTTATATGTGTTTGTTTATCTGTTCAGATATTTGTTTTTGTTTATTCATGTTATGTTTTTCTTTTTTTGTGCATTTATTTATTCATTCAATTATTAATGTATTCATTTATCTATTAGTGCATGTATTTATTAATTTTGTGTTTTTTTTGTTTAATTTGTGTTTATTTATTTTTGTTTATCTATTTCATATGCATTTGTTATTTTTTTTTTGTTTATTTTTTAATTCATTTATTTTTTTGTCTATTTAAGTTTTTTGTTTAGTTATTTGCTAATTATGTATTTATTTGTCTATTTATGTATTATTTTGTTTATGGATTTTGGTTAATTGTTGTTTATTTATTTATTTTGGTTTTTGTTTATTTATTTTATATGCATTTGTTGGTTTATTTATTCATTCATTTATTTTTATGTCTATTTATTTTGTTTGTTTGTCTTTATTTGTTTAATTAGTTACTTTAAAAAATAAATTTATTTATTTATCTATTGAGGCACTGAATACAAAACCATTTAAAGCATGACTCAGATACTGAACAATATCGTTTTTTGTTTTTTTTTGTAGCATCTTATGTATGTCCCGAACGAAAATATACATCATCATCATAATCCGGGTGTGATTTTTCTCTCATTGTAGATCAAGGTGCCTTCATTCTCCGAAACCCTCTCTGCACTCAATGTGGTTCAAGTTGCCGGTGGTTCCAAAAGTCTCTTTGCAGGTAAGTTACATAATATACGATACGATACCGATTACAATCCGGATACGATACCGATACGATACCGATACAATACCGATACAACACAATACAGATACGACACGACACGATACGACACGACATGATACGACATGATACGACACGATCCGACACGATCCGACACGATCCAACGCGACACGATACGACACGATACGACACGACACGATATGACACGATACGACACGACACGATACGACACGATACGATACGACACGACACGATACGATACGATACGACACGACACGATACGATACGACACGACACGATACGATACGATACGACACGACACGACACGACACGACACGACACGACACAATACAATAGATATCGATTCATATACAGTAAAGTCTCGTTATATCGATAGTACTGCTTATTACGATACTATTTCTATGAACGCAAGGAGAAAATTTACATGCCACAGGATCGGATATATCGATAGTCCGGTTATATCGATATTTTTTCCGACTCCCGAGAATATCGATATAACGAGACTTTACTGTATATGTAATATCATATTTATAATTAGCGCTTGAAGCTAATATGATTTTGGCGCAGTCACGGTGGAAGGAAAAATCTACGCGTGCGGTGAGGCCACCAACGGCAGGTTGGGCCTTGGCATGTCGAGCGGTACCATCCCCATCCCGCGGCAGATCGGCGCCCTAAGCAACTACGTGGTGAAAAAAGTGGCCGTGCATTCGGGGGGACGGCACGCCATGGCGCTCACCGTGGACGGCAAGGTGTTCTCCTGGGGAGAAGGCGATGATGGGAAGCTGGGACACTTTAGCAGAATGTAAGTCTGGATTTGGATTTGTGTGCGAACGTTGGGATATTTACTTTTTTTAAAAATTTTATTTCTCAGGAACTGCGACAAGCCACGTCTGATCGAGGCTCTGAAGACTAAGCGCATTCGGGACATCGCTTGCGGCAGCTCCCACAGCTCCGCCATTACCTCCTCCGGGGAGCTTTACTGTTGGGGGTTGGGGGAATATGGCCGCCTGGGACACGGCGACAACACCACACAGCTCAGACCTAAACTTGTACGCCTAATTTCTGCTTCAGATGCGCATGAGTTACTGTTATGTGTATGTTTAATTTAAATGTATTATTATTATTATTATTATTATGTGTGTGTGTGTGTGTGGGTGTGTGGGTGGGTGGATTTATTTATGTATTTATTTATTTATTTTATTTTACGTGTAGTTATTCGTTCATTTATTTATTTATACATATATTTTTTTGGTTTATTCTTTATTTGGGTATTTGTTTTTGTTTATTTACCTATTTATTGTATATGCATTTGATTGTTTATTTATTCATTGGTTTATTTATTTGTGCATTATTTATTTGTTTAATTATTTGTTTGTTTGTTTATTTATTTATTCGTTCATTTATTTATTTGTTTAATTTTTTTTTTTTTTTTTATCTACTTATTTATTTTATATGGATTTGTTTATGTATTTATTTATTTGTTTTTTTTAATTTAGTTTATTTACTAATTTTCGTTTTGATTTATTTTTTGTTTATTTGCGTAATTGTTTTTGTTTATTTATCTATTTATTTATCTTATGTGTTTGTTTGTCTATTTATTCACTCATTTATTTTGTTTGTTTTTACTTATTTGCTTATGTATTCATTCATTTATTTCTTTGTGCATTTATTTGTTTATTTATTTTTTGTTTATTTATCTATTTATTTGTTTGTTTATACATTCATTTATTTGTTTATTTTTTATGTATTCACTCATTTATTTGTTCGTTTATTCATCTATTTATTTGTGCATTTATTCATTCATTTGTTTATTTAGTTATTTTTGTTTGCTTTTTTAAACTTATGTATTTATTTATTTTTTTATTTATTTGTTTGTTTTTTAGCCTGTTTGTTTTTATTTATTTGCTTATTTTTTCATTCATTTATTTATTTGTGCATGTATTTGTTGATGTATTTATGTATTTTTTATTTATCTATTTATTTATATTATTACATTTATTTGTTTGTTTATACATTCATGTATGTGTTTATTTTTTATGTATTTACTTATTTATTTGTTTATTCATTTATTTGTGCATTTTATTCATTTGTTTATTTATTTATTTTTGTTTGCTTTTTTAAACTTATCTATCTTTGTATTTAATTTCTATGTACAGTAAAGTCTCGTTATATCGATATTCAAGGGAGTCCGAAAAAATATCGATATAACTGGGACTATCGATATATCCAACACTGTTTGCATGTAATTTTCTCCGTGCGTGCATAGAAATAGTATCGATATAACCGGGACTATCGATATATCCGATATCGATATAACGAGACTTTACTGTATTTGTTTGTTTGTTTGTTTGTCGCACCCAGGTGAAAGTACTTCTGGGACACCGTGTAATCCAGGTGGCTTGCGGTAGCCGGGATGCTCAAACGTTAGCTCTCACCGATGAAGGTATCCCTCCAAAATAAAATATCTCATAATTTGTCAATGTTCAAGAGACGTTCATGCTAATGCTAATGCATATGTATTCATCGTATTTGGGAAAGCAGTAGAAATTTAAAATGGAGATGCTGCGATCTAAAAGATGTTTTCCCCCCGTCAGGATTGGTGTTCTCATGGGGCGACGGTGACTTCGGGAAACTCGGTCGTGGCGGGAGCGAGGGATGCAACATCCCCCAGAACATCGAACGATTAAACGGTCAAGGCGTCTGCCAGATTGAATGCGGCGCTCAGTTCTCATTGGCTCTCACCAAATCGGGCGTGGTCTGGACATGGTAATGTAGATCGCTAACGTGTTGCGTAACATGACATATCCTGGTTTTTAACCGCTTGTACTTTCATCCGCGTACGCAGGGGCAAAGGGGACTACTTCCGACTGGGCCATGGCACTGATGTCCACGTTCGCAAGCCTCAAATGGTAGAAGGGCTGAGAGGCAAAAAGATTGTCCATGTCGCCGTGGGAGCTTTGCATTGTTTGGCTGTTACCGAGTCTGGACAGGTTTGTACTGTGTGGTTTTTACGATCATGTAACAAAAGTTTCGTCCAAGAACGGGAATTGCTGCTATGTGAATCAGAAGTTGCAAATAAAAGTGTAATGTGCTTTAAACAATAATCATAATACAATACAATACATTATGATTTATATTAACAACAGCTGAAGCTGTAACCATGGTCAACTATCATATTGGATTTACCTTTATTAGTCTCGCAGTGGAGAAATTTACATCTCACAGCAGCGCACCCGTTGGGATACGTACTTTTCGGCTTACGAACGTTACATTTATGAAAATTTTACCTTGGCATACAAACTATTTTTCGGGATACACACTGAGAGCCACAATGAGTGATGTCGTTCACGAACGAGCGAGTTCTTCCAACAAGAAAATGGCAGCCGACTGTTTTTGTCCTTTATTCCCCGCCCCCAGTCTTCGGTTAAAGCCACGTGATTGGTCAAGAACGCAGCAGTGAGGGGAGGTGGTTTAAACATTAAAGAGACAGGCAGACGACGGCGAGAGAGTGACAAAATGGATAGAAAACAGTGAAATTTGTTTCAACTTTGATAGTTCAAAGGCAGAGTGTCGACTGCAAGGTTAAAATTCCCATCAATCAGGCTCCACAAATAACCCGTACAAGCCATCTGTTGATGCAAAAAGCTACCAACCCAGCTAAACAGAACACAATTGATGAGGAACAAGGTAAAATTATCGCAGAGAAAGCACCTACAAGGGATCATTCCTCAAGATGGTGAAAGAAGAAGGCTACGTTCCTTATCAAGTGTTTAATGCTGGTGAAACCGGCCACTCCATTCCATCAAGCCATCAACGGCCATCACAAAGATAAATAAAACGACTTTATTAAACAGTACAGTTTATTTCTTGAAATATAATACCATAGCACATTGATTATTCATAAAAAAAGATATATTTTGTGTAGTTTTAAAGGTTATTTAGTAGAAAATTATGTTTCATGCGGACCTCGGAACGGATTATTCTCATTTTAATGGTTTCCTATGGGAAATTAATTTTTGGGATGCACACTTTTCGCCTTACACACTCTGTCTGGGAATCAATTAAGTTCGTAAGCCAAGCTATCACTGTCGATGTAAAAATACGCTATGGGAAATTATTATTTGGACTGTTCTGAAAATTTACAAGGTGATGCATATGTGACATTGAATACCCCTTACGTTATGCACAATTGATGTGTATCAAGGTATACGCGTGGGGCGACAACGACCACGGGCAGCAAGGCAACGGCACCACCACCGTCAATCGGAAGCCCACTTTGGTTCAAGGTCTGGAGGGTCAAAAAATCACCAAGGTGGCCTGCGGCTCCTCGCACAGCGTGGCCTGGACCACCGTTGATGTGACTACGCCCTCCGTCCACGAGCCGGTCCTTTTCCAGACCGCCAGGGACTCGCTGGGGGCGTCTTATCTAGGTGAGACTTCATACTGGATATCTGCAGTGGGCACATTATTTTTTAGTTTAAATATCACTTTGAATCTTTTATTTCCCTCATTCACTGCACAGACATGTGCTAAAAATATGTCCATTCCAGTGCCAGTGTTTTTGTCATTGTCACTTGAACCATTTTAGCGACATGGTTTACCATTGTATGCATGTGGCGGCCATGTTGACAGGGGCAATTTTTCCATTGGGTATAATGAGTACTTCAATATGTTGCACCTTGGTCCTCAACTGACATTTATTTTTTTGTCAACACCCGTGTGTCCTGTCGATAGATACAATTAACTCATTCACTACCAAACGTGTGCAAAAATACGTCCTTTCCAGTGCCAGGGTTTTTCTCATTGTCACTTGAACCATTTTAGCGACATGGCTAGGCATTGTGTCGATGTGGCGGCCATGTTGACAGGGGCAATTTTTCCATTGGGTATAATGGCTACTAGAATATCTGAATATCATTTTCTCACCACCAGGGCGCACTGGATAGTTTGCTAACACCTGGTAATTATTATTATTATTATTATTACACATGGTATATTACATTTTATCTTTGCTACTCACTCGCAGGCGTCCAGTCAGACAACGACCCGTCAGCGGCCAGCAACAAAATGATCGGTCAAAGCAACGTGAAGCCCAATCGGCCTTCGCTGGCCAAAATTCTCCTCAGTCTCGATGGCAACTTGGCTAAGCAACAGGCCCTCTCTCATGTGCTCTCAGCACTCCAGATTATGTATGCCAGGTATGTCATTGCCCTTTACACACATTTTAATAATAATAATAATAATAATAATAATAATACATTTCATTTATAAGCGCGGTTCAAAACTCTCAAGCTCACTTTACAGTCACTGCATAAGTTTTTCTGTGGGTGAGCAGCAGCAGCCACATGCGCCAGCGTTCACTCAACCCGGAAGTAACTCAAATAGATGGAAAGATAGCTATCCAGCTAGTAGATAGCTTGCTAGATAGCTTATAGATAGCAAATAGATAGTTAGCTAGGTTGCCAGCTAGCTGGCTAATAGATAGCAAATAGATAGCTAGATAGTTTAGAGGTAACAAATAGATAGCTACCTAGGTTGTCAGCTAGCTAGCTAACAGATAGCAAATAGATAGCACATATATAGCTAGCTAGGTTGCCTGCTAGCTAGCTAATAAATTGGAAATACATATTAACTAGGTAGCTAGTTGGATAATTTATAGATACCAAATAGAAAGCTAGCTAGGTTGCCAGCTAGCTAACTAATAGATAGCAAATATATAGCTAGTTAGGTTGCCACCTAGCTAGCAAATACATAGCAAATAGATAGATAGCTAGCTAGACAATTTATAATTAGCAAATAGAAAGCTAGCTAGGTTTCCAGCTGACTCGCTAATAGATAGCAAATTATAGATAGCTAGGTCACCACCTAGCTAGCTAATAGATAACAAAAAGTAGCTCGCTAGCTAGATAGTTTATAGATAGCAAATGGAAAGCTAGCGAGGTTGTTAGCTAGCTAATAGATAGCAAATACATAGCAAATAGATAGCTAGCTAGATCGGTAGTTTAAAGATAGCTCGCTAGGTTGTCACCCAGCTAGATAGTTTATAGATAGCAAATAGAAAGCTAGCTAGGTTGCCAGCTAGATAGCTAATAGATGGCTAATAGATAGCTAGCTAGATAGTTTATAGATAGCTAGCTAGGTTAGCACCTAGCTAGCTAATAGATAGCTATTATATAGCTAGCTAGGTTTACCACCTAGCTAGCTAATAGATAACAAATAGATAGCTCACTAGCTAGTTTATAGCTAGCTAGATATTTTATAGATAGAAAGCTAGTTAGGTTGCCAGCAAGCCAGTTAATAGATAGCAAATAGCTAGCTCGCTAGATCCATAGTTTAAAGATAGCTCGCTAGTTTGTCACCTAGCTAGCTAATAGATAGCTATCCCCGATGAACAGCTCACGGCGCGCAGCTTACGCTTGTCGAGGGCTTTGTGGTTGTTTTCCTCCAGAAGCTTGCGGAACACGAAGCCCATGCTTGAACTTTGGCCCTCGGGCGCCAAATCGCCCCCGCACGATGTGAGCCTCGAAATGACCATTGTTGTTCTCTGACCCTCCCAACAGGGACGCGGTGGTAGGAGCTCTGATGCCAGCTAGCATGATCGTGCCCGCCGAACGTCCTCCCAGCTCTCCTGTCCCTCCGTTCGATTCGTCGTCTTCGTCCAGCGTCAGCGATGACGAAGGGCCTCCCGTCACGCAGGAGATGGAGGCGCCGGGCAGCCCTAATCCTTGGCAAGACAAAAAGGGCGAGGTACAAAAGCCACAATATGGCACCCTTGATTCATTTGTGTTCGCTGTCCACTTCACGATTGTGTCCCACTTGTTGATTCTTGACTAAAAAATTACAATTTTACATATTTATGTTTGAAGCCTGACATGTGGCGGCCGAATACTTTGACAAGGCTGTATATATAAAGACAAATAAACACATAAACAAACACATACAAATGTTATGCGACAATTTGCCTACAGTTAAATTGTACAAACCTATACTTTTTATTTATTTATATAAAGGACAACCGACGCCTCTGGACAAGTTGTGTCCATAATTTGTAAAATGGCTTCAAATGAGCGTATTTTAATAAGATTCCACCGCATATAGCTATATTTTACCTTTTAAGACTCGCGCTGAATATTCCGGAAGTCTTATTTTTGAGTTGGTGACAAGTCCGTACGTGACGTCACTGAAGGAACGCCCATGACCGAAAAAAGTACACATTGTAGCAGTCCTTCCATCAATGTCAATGCATTTTGCTGTACTTTGTTTGGTCTGAAAACGTTGTGTTGCACCAAAAAGAGCCAGAAAAGGGCGACCAAGCTCCATATAAGGAATTTATCAGCCTGTGGAAACGGGCTGATAAATTCCTCACAGGAGGTTGGTCGCCATTTTCTGCCTCTTTTTGGGTGAGGCATTTCCCGCCCCCAGATACCTCAAAATGGCACGGAATAAATTCTTTAATCGATTGCAAACATGTATGCTTTCCTCTTCAGAACTATTTGAATAATATTCATAACTGGATGAGTAACAAGAAAGCATATTCTCCGAATCTGAAGCCATTGTTTTGATTCTCCAGCCACGTCTTGGGGTGACATCACAAACTGTGGGCGGGACTTTCTGAAAATGGCCACTTCCGGTTTCAATTTTTTGCAGTTTCAGCACACTTTATTGGTGTTTTGCATTTGACTCAAAATATCAGTTTTGGGTATTTTCGATGCTATAAAACGTTTTTCTGATGTCAGTTCGGAAACAAAAAAGTCATGTCGGTTGTCCTTTAAAGTTCATCAGCCATTGTTGTTAATGTGCATGTTTGTCTTGGCGCGCGCCAGCAGGTTGCCTCTTCCGAAGACGCCGCGACGCCATCGTCCGCCATCACTCCATCGGCATCGGGCGCATCGTCGCGACCTTTCATCCCCGTCACGGATGACCCGGGAGCAGCTAGCATCATCGCAGAGACCATGGCAAAGACCAAAGAGGCGCGTTTATACACGTCATCATTTTCACTCATACGTTCAAGTTGCATATGATTGGAAGATTAATACACACGAAAATATGAATATATTAATGTACTGCATTAGTTGAGTAAATTTTTAAAGGGGTACGTACGGTGTCAATATGGCACATTTGATTAGAAGTATATCAAATCATGAAATCTGAATATAGTCAATTCAGTAGTATTAAAAGTGACGAAAAATGTTCATAAATACATTAAATATACCGCAAAGCCTTTTGGGGCTCTCAGCATCAGGTTTTCTGTGGGTGAGCAGCGGCAGCCACACGCGACAGCGTTCACCCAACCCAGAATAACTCAAATAAAAAGCTAGCTAGCTAATAGATAGCCAGCCAGCCCACTAGCTAGCAAATAGAAAGCTAACAGATAAATGAAATTTATTATTATTATTATTATTATTATTATTATTATTACAACAACAACCCAAAGTGACAAAAGAAAACACAAAAACCGCTAAATCCATTTAGCGTATTTTAGTTATCTGTTAGCTATATAGCTAGCTAGCTAGCAATCTCGAGAGCT
This sequence comes from Hippocampus bargibanti, assembly GCF_051943395.1. Lineage (NCBI taxonomy): Eukaryota > Metazoa > Chordata > Actinopteri > Syngnathiformes > Syngnathidae > Hippocampus > Hippocampus bargibanti. Next base: position 2,423,745 of record NC_142740.1, on the reverse strand, counting down.
ATCTGTTAGCGATCTATTCTATACAGTATATAGCTAGCTAGCTAGCTAATAGATAGATATCGAGGTATTATTATGATATATGTTATATATATTATATCTATTAGCTAGCTAGTTAGCTGGCTATCTATTAGCTATCTATCCAGCTGGCTCGCTAGTTACCTGGATATCTGTTAGCTTTCTATTTGCTAAATAGTGGGATGGCTGGCCTTCTATTAGCTAGCTAGCTATCTATTAGCTAGCTGGCTATCTATTAGCTATCTATCCAGCTGGCTCGCTAGTTACCTGGATATCTGTTAACTTTCTATTTGCTAGATAGTGGGATGGCTGGCTATCTATTAGCTAGCTAACTTTCTATTTGAGTTATTCTGGGTTGAGTGAACGCTGACGCGTGTGGCTGCCACCGCTCACCCACAGAAAAACGTATTCACTATCTAACTAGCTAGCTGGTTACCTAGCTAGCTATCTATTTTCTATTTATTGGCTAGCTAGCTATTAGTTATCTATTAGCTAGCTAGCTTTCTATCTATTTGAGTTACTTCCGGGTTGAGTGAACGCTGGCGCATGTGGCTGCTGCTGCTTACCCGCAGAAAAACCGATCCTGTGACTATAAAGTGACCTTGAGAGTTCTGAAAGGCGCTTATTAATGAAATGTATTATTGTTATTGTTATTTGCATGTGTGTGTCAGCAGGACGCTGAAAGCCAAAGCAAAGTGGTGGGCCCGGAGCCGCAGTACCTGGACGAATTCTCCAGCTTGCTCGTCCCCGACGACACCCGAATCATGGTGGACCTGCTGAAACTGGCCGTGTCTTGTCGCTCTGGGGACAAAGGCAAGGACGTCCTGTCGGCCGTGCTTTCCGGCATGGGAACGGCGTACCCCCAAGTAAGGAATTCCAACGATGAGAGTTTGGAACCCAAAAGTCAAATTAACTAATGCAGGTCGCCGACATGCTGCTGGAGCTTTGCGTCACCGAGTTGGAGGACGTAGCCACCGACTCTCAGAGCGGACGCTTATCCTCGCAGCCCGTCGTGGTGGAAAGCAGCCACCCTTACACCGACGATACCTCCACCAGCGGCACCGTCAAGATCCCTGGTAAAAAAAAATAACGGAGACAATTTTGCCATCCTGAATCGAGCGTTCAATTATTATTTTATTTTTATTTCATTTTATTTTGTGATTACAGTAAAGTCTGGTTATATCGATATTGGATATATCGATAGTCCCGGTTATATCGATATTTTTTCGGACTCCCTTGAATATCGATATAACGAGACTTTACTGTATTTATTTTTTATTTGTATTTATTATTATGTATTATTTTTCATTTTTTATTTTTATTTTATTATTATTATTCAATTCCAATATAATATATTGGTTATTATTATTATTATTCTCTCTCATCTCATCTCTCATCTCATCTCATTATTATTATTATTATTATTATTATTATTATTATTATTATTATTATTATTATTATTATTATTATTATTATTATTATTATATGTATTATTTCTTTATTTATTTATTGTGTATTTATTATGTATATCCTGTGACGGTAAAGTGTCCTTGAGAGTTTTGAAAGGTGCTTATAAATGAAATGTATTATTTTTATTAATATTATATATATATATATATATATATATATATATATATTTGAATTATTTTTTATTATGTTTTATTGTGTTTATTATTTATTTATTATTTCTTTATTCCTTTATTTGTTTATTATTATTATTTTTTAATTTATTTACTTATTTATTATTTATGTATTTTTTATGCATTGTTTATGTATTGTTTATTTGTTATTCATTTATTATTTATTTATTATATATTTATTATGTATTATTTATTATATTTAGGATATTTTATTTATTTATTAATATATATATATATATATTTTTTATTTTTATTGTTTTTTTTCCTCGCAAGGCGCCGAAGGTCTGCGGACAGAATTTGACCGTCAGTGTTCGACTGAAAGACGTCACGACCCGCTGACGGTCATGGATGGAGCCAATAGGATCGTGTCGGTCAGATCAGGTCAGAAGACCCATTTTTTTTCAATGAAAAATTAATAAATTATGTTTTATTCCTTGTTTTTTTTTTGACCCATTGGCAGTCAACAGGAGTTGTCCATCGATGAAAAGGTTTCTTCAGCCGTCATCTGTACTCCAAATTGAACCTCACCGTGGTGGGTGTGAGGTTCATTTTGGATCATGCTTAAAACAGACTTCTTAGATCGTTACCACATAGGCTTATAATAATAATAATAATAATAATAATAATAATAATAATAATAATAATAATCCATTTCATTTATAAGTACCTTTCAAAACTCTCAAGGTCACTTTACAGTCACAGGATTAAATTTTTCTGTGGGTGAGCAGCAGCCACACGCGGCAGCGTTCACCCAACCCGGAAGTAAATAGATAGAATGCTAGGTAGCTAGCTGGCTAGATAGCTAGTCAACAGGTAGCTGGCTAGATAGCTAGTCAACAGGTAGCTAGCTAGATAGCTAGTCAACAGGGAGCTGGCCAGATAGCTAGTCAACAGGGAGCTAGCTAGATAGCTAGTCAACAGAGAGCTAGCTAGATAGCTAGTCAACAGAGAGCTAGCCTAGATAGCTAGCCAACAGATAGATAGCTAGTCAACAGATAGCTAGGTAGATAGCTCTCACCTAGATAGCTAGCTAGATAGCTAGCCAACAGATAGATAGCTAGATAGCTAGTCAACAGATAGCTAGGTAGATAGCTCTCACCTAGATAGCTAGCTAGATAGCTAGCCACCTAGATAGCTAGCTAGATGAATTAATCTAACACTAATTAAATAAACCGGGGAAATGGGGCAATCAGGGCCAGTCATAGAACATAATCAGTCAGGACAAAACAAGTAATCAGATTAGCTTTAGGGAATGGACATTATGAATATACTGTATATAAAGGGCCAGTGCTACCAGCAAAATTTTTGTTCGCTGACGAAGCTTCTCGGATGAGGAGAAAAACGTCCGACACCTTCAAAAAAAAATACAGATGACGGCCGAGGAAACCTTTTCATCGACTTCCAATGCTATCTTCACCGTACTCATTAAAACCCCCCGTTTGGATTTGTATATTTTAGGTCGCGAATGGTCTGATTGGTCCAGCGAATTGAGGATCCCAGGCGACGAACTGAAATGGAAATTCACCAGCGATGGCTCGGTCAACGGATGGGGATGGCGCTTCACCGTGTACCCCATCATGCCTGCTGCTGGTAGGCCACACCTGACACACACACACACACACCAGAAGATGCGACAACAGATCCCAAAAACAAGTACACAAATGAAATATTCCACAGTCACACACTAAATATGGATCCCCCTTGTGTGCAGGTCCCAAAGACTTGCTCTCGGACCGCTGCATCTTATCCTGCCCCTCCATGGACCTGGTGACGTGTCTCCTCGACTTCAGGCTCAACTTCGCCTCCAACAGGAGCATCGTGCCTCGTCTCGCCGCCTCCTTGGCAGCTTGTGCTCAGCTAAGCGCGTTAGGTATGGATTCCATCGCCATTGTGGCCGCTAGGTAGCTATCTAAGTAGCTAGCTAGATAGCTGGCTATCTAGCTAGGTATCTTTTGGCTATCGATTGGCTAGCTAGTTAGCTTTCTATCTATTTGAGTTACTTCCGGGTTGAGTGAACGCTGGCGCGTGTGGCTGCCGCTGCTCACCCAAAGAAAAACTTATCCTGTAACTGTAAAGTGACCTTGAGAGTT